>NW_024884475.1:27459038-27650472 GCF_019232065.1 Centrocercus urophasianus | reverse complement strand
TTTTTTTTTTTTTTTTTTTTTTTTTTTTTTTTTTTTTACACCTTCAAGTCTCTTTACATAGTGCCAAAAATCTTCTGCATTTTCAGCTTCCCAGCTATACAATAGTTCTGCTAAGAGACTGGGGTCCCCATTACATTAAAACACCTCCATTTCTCCAAAAGAATACGCTATGAAAATGTACAATTTTGGTAGCTTATTAATCATAAAATCACCAAAGTTGAAAAAGTCCTCCAGGATCATCCACTTCAACTGCCCCCCTAACCACCAATATTTTCACTACATGATGTCCTTCAGTATAACAGAGAATCGTAAAATCATAGAATCATAGAACGGTCCGGGTTGAAAAGGACCACAATGATCATCTAGTTTCAATCCCCTGCTATGTGCAGGGTCGCCAGGGATGGTCACTCAACCACCTTCCTGGGCAACCCATTCTAGAGTGTAATTCTTCTGGAGAAGTTTTTCCTAACATCCAACCTGAATCTCTCACGGCACAACTTGAGGCCATTCCCTTTAGTCCTATCACTGGTTACATGAGAGAAGCGGCTGACACCCACTTCACCATAATCTCCTTTCATGTACATGTAGAGAATGATAAAGTCTTCCCCAAGTCTCCCTTTCTCCAGACTAAACAATCCCAGTCCCTTCAGTTGCATCTCTTAAGACTTGTGCTCCACATCCCCCATTTTGTTGCCCTTGTTTGAACACACACCAAGGTCTTTAGAGTGGCTCAAAAATGAACGCAGTACTCAAGATGCAACCTCACCAGTGATGAGTACAGGGGGCTGATGTCTTAATCTCACCATCAGGTATACATATACTAAAAGAACCTCCTTTCCCCCCTATAAATTGGAGCGAAAAACACACTCAGGTCTGTTTCTTCTACACAGTCTTCTAGACACTGCAAGAAGCTTGTAGCATGGCCTGGGATTTTTGTGGCCAAAGTGCAGGACAAAGCACTTGGTTTTGCTGAACTTTACCCTCCTGGCCTCGGCTCAGCTATCCAACCTGTCCAGACCCCTTTGAACACCCCTTCCTAAGCCCAGGCATACCAATATTTCCTCCTGCTTTGGTACCATCTGCAAACTTACTGAGGATGCACTCAATGCCCTCATCCATAAAGACACTAAACAAGACAGGCCCGAATTCTGATCCCTGGGGAACATTACTTGTGACTGGTCACCAGCTGGATTTAACTCCATTCACCAACACTCTCTGGGCTTGACTATGCAGTCAGTTCTTTACCCAGCAAAGAGTGTACCTGTCTAAGCCATGGCTGCCAGCTTCTCCAGAAGAATACTGTGGGAGACAGTAGATGGCTTTGCTGAAGTCTAGGTAAGCAATGTCAGCAGCCTTTGCCACATCCACCAGGCAGGCTACTTGGTCACAGAAGGAGATCAGGTTGTTTAAGCAAGATCTGTCTTTCATGAACCCATGCTGCCTGTGCCTGTTCCCCCACATGTCCTACACATGCCATGTAATCTCACTTAAGATGATCTGCACTATAACCTTGTATGGCACTAAGGTCAGGCTGACAGGCCTGTAGTTCCTTTCATGCTCCTCAGCATCCTTTTTGTAGATGCATTATTATGCAACTTCAATTCAAACACTAGTCCATCCTGCTTTACATCATACTGGAAGGTTTCGAACCAGCACATTTGGAATTCCTAGTCAAATTAAGTGAGAGCCAGTATACTAATTTAGGAGTGACTTTCAAAGATATTGAATACCCAGGCAATTTAGTCTGTCATAATTTCAGGGTAAACACATTCTTCAGTTGCCTGGTTCCACAAGTGATCTGTGTCTGTTCTCATTATTACAGAATTTTGTGAGGTACAGGTGGCATTTAATAATAAATATGTAGTGCTAATAGTTTGAAAACATCTCACTTTTGACATTTTATGAGGTCAACTGTCCTATTTGAAACTACCTTTCCATCCAAAGTTACCTCACGGAACTTATACAATTACAGTTCTGAAGAGACAAAATTGAAGTGAATCTGAAACTCATTTCACCATTCAAAGTTCTACAAGTTTTTATCCTACCTGTAATGAAGAGGAATTTCAAAGATTTTATGTCCTTCTCAAAACTGTTTTTCACCATTTACAGAACTCTGTTTTTGAGCTTAATACGGAATGGAAATGGGACTGCTCCTGCATGGTCTGTGTAATCTTTACTTCTGTCACTTCACTTTCAGCTACAGAATATTACACCATGATCTCTATCTCCCAGCCACACTCCTTTTTATTCTCTCCTTTTTATTCTACTTTTTTATTACTTTTTTTTTTTCTCTTCCTTAATTGTAACTCAGTTATTTGGACTGAGAACTGCAAGGTACAAGAAAACATTATGCTTCTGACCTGCATTTTAAAATTTAAAGGTATCTTACTGCTTCCCATCAAAGTGTGCTGCAGTTTACAGGGTTTTTAAATCCAAAGCTCAGAAGTTGCCACCATTTTTTTCTGTCCAGGAGATTAGCAACAGCAAAAAAAAAAAACAAGAGAAATAGGACCTGCCTCACAAACATATATCTGCACAACTTTTAGAACACAGTATTTAACAGAGACATAAGCCATTACTGTCCTATCATTCTCATGCACACGTTATACATTCATTCAGGCCTCTTGGACAGTTCAATAGATCTGCATGGAGTCAGGTGTCTGGAGTAGAGAGGTGTGTTTCATCTGGGAGGGAATAAAGAAAGCATAGGTTTTGTTGCTTTTTTCTTATTTTAAACCCTCTGTGATCCAACACACCATCATGGCTCCTTTAGATCTTAATATTCATAATATCATTTTAACATACTACAATAATCTGCAGGATAAAGCCACTGCTGCAGCAGTTATGATTTAGAACACTAAAACTGCAGCTGGTTTAAATTTTAAAATAAATAAATAAATAAATAAAAAGGCTTTGTCTGCATTAAGGACCAGAGGGGAAAAAACTTCTTTTTTTTTTTTTTTTCCCCCAGTAAAAAGACTAGCAGAAATACAGAAATAGATTTGAATTAAAAAGAGATGAGTTGTGGAATTCTTGAACCATACACAAGAAGAGCTTCTCAATTAGGGACATCTCTGAGAGAACAGAAAAAAAAATAATCCTATTTGTAACAATAAAATGAACAGACCTTGAGCTTGTTGATTTTGTTTTACCTCTACATGAAAGGCATCGAGGGGTAAGATTCACTTGCCCATCTCTCAATACATTTCTAAACTATGAGCAAAAGCTACTTGCAGACTATCACTGAGAATGTTTCCAGGAGGAGTAAATCAGGGTAGAGGATGTATGGTTTCTTTCTAACCTCCCCTTCTCAGACTTCTTTCTCTACATACTCTTCTAATTTGTCTCAGTTCAATCATACATCATTTTCAGAGCAACCTAAAAAAACAAATAAAAAACTGCTGGCTCATTCACAGCTCTTCTATTAGAGGCGCCATTAGAAAGTTGTCAAGAATTCCTGGAACAGATTTTGGTTACTGTAGAAATGTTTTTGTTTTCAGTACATTATGTATATCCTCACAAAGCCAGCAGAAGCAATGATGCTACATCTCTGGTGGATTTAGCTTAATTGTTCCATGACGTTCCAATTGATTTATACTAAATATGCGGAACGATCTCATCCTTCTATAGAATCAGAAAATCAAACCAAAGGCACTATTCCAAATCCATAAAAGCAAGGGAATTTTACTATTTCTCGACAGAAAATCTGTAAGGCGGAGAACACTTGACCTAGGAAGATATTTCAGGCCTGCTAAAGGATGAACTTTAATAGTAATTTTTGCAATAACACACATCAGGTTTTTGCCTCAATGGGGATACTAATCAGATATTTTTCATCCTTTCATTTCTCTGTTTTGATGAAATTCTGAAGTCGTTAATTAATTATTCTGCAGCCAGAGGGGAAACTGATGACCAGACAGCCAGGAACACGTAAAATATTTTTCCTTTTCATTCCTCAATTGTTTCAGTTTTACTGTTCTTTCTTAAACTAAAATGCCTGTCAAGAAACCCAGGTATTACAGTCCTCTGAGACATATAAAAACACTGGGGATTTTTTTTTCCTTTTTGAGTATCATTTACAAATTCCCTTGAAAATTATTAAACCAGTTTTAATTGTCTGAAGTATTATGAAGATTCACTAGTGATAAAGACCAGGTTATCCCATGTTTTTCATGTTATTTCATGTTTTCTCATACATAGCAGTCTACTGGACACAAATTCATCTTGGACAAATTCATCTGGCCACATTCAATTTTAAAACAGCATACATGGACAACAACTACTTTGCAGTGTTAGTCCACTACTTAGATAATTTCAACTAAGTTAGCTTTTGATACTAGATGATTAACAAGTTATATTTTGATTTCTGACACTTTCTGAAATTTCAGTTTCCCAAAGAAAAATTATATTTACATTCATATAAAATGAATATTTTTTACATTCTGAAGATTTTGAATGCTACCCAGAAACATTTCACAAAGTAGCTATAGGACACGTGAAAAGATTTAAAGAATCTTGAATTCATACACAATCTGATTAACATAACACCAAATTCAAGACGTTAGAAGCAACTGGGCAACTCCAAGTTTCTCTTAATAAAGTAGTATTTTTTCAAAGAGATGTGTCTGATAGTAGAATTGAGCTTTGTGCTGTCTTAAACAGGAAAAGTAGAAAAAAATCCATTAATGCATTTAAGCATTTTTAGGTAACAGGTTTCACAGCATAGGTAGAGTGATTGCTCAGATAGCCAAGCCTTTCCGTTTAAAAACTTTTAACTTAAGCTATTCCTCCACCTGGATACATTCAAATAAAAGGTCATTTAAATACATTAATTTATTAACTCTCAGTTTTCTGCTTTTGACTTCGCTTTTTCTTTCTTCCTAGGAAAAATCTCCCCCAAAGATATTCCAGCATAAAAATCTCCAAATTACAGATTTTAAAGCAAGACGGAACTTGTGCTATCATTCAGTTTGACCTGCATAGGGGGCATCAAAACCTTCGATAAATTATTGGTTTTTTTAAGTTCCAGCAATGGTGTTTGAATTAAATCTCGGGAAAAATATCAAAGACCTAAAAAACCACTGTCTCAGAATTTTCAGTGTAGAAAATGCACAATAAACAACTCATAATACTGCTAACAAAACTCTGTATTTAGATTATTCTCAGTTTTTCCATCTCACATTCTAGACATTTGTTTTAACGTACTTTTGATTACTAAATGAGGAACCATCTGATATACAGTATCTTTTGCAAAAAAAAAAAAAAAAAAAAAAAAAAGAAGAAGAAGAAGAAGAAGAAGATGCTTTTTTTATAAAGGATTTCTCTTGTCTAAAATGATGTCTTATTTACTACTTTCAGAGAAGTTACCTAACAAAAATTTATTTTGACAGAAGAAGTGGGGAAAAAGGCACTACAGAGGGACCTGGACAGACTGGATCGATGGGCCAAGGTAAACTGTATGAGTTTCAGTAAGGCCAAGTGCCGGGTCCTGCATTTTGGTCACAACTCCAGGCAAACCTACAGACTTGTGGAGGAGTGGCTGGAAAGCTGCCTGATGGAAAGGGACCTTGGTGTATGCATGGACAGTCAGCTGAATATGAGCCAGCAGTGTGCCAAGATGGCCAAGAAGATCCAATCCTGGCTTGGATCAGGAATGGTGTGGTGACCAAGACTAAAGAAGTCATCCTGCCCCTGAACTTGGCATTGGTGAGGGCTCACCTCAAGTACTGTGTTCATTTTTGGGCAACTGAGTACAGGAAGGACATTGAGGTGCTGGAGCAGGTCCAAAGAAGGGCAGCAAGGCTTGTGAAGGGATCAGAGAATATGCCCTACGAGGGGAGACTGAAGGAACTGGGGTTGTTTAGTCTAGGGAAAAAGGAGACTGAGGGGAGACCTTATTGCCCTCTTCCAATATCCAAAAGGTGCTTACAGCGAGAGCGGGACTGGTCTCTTCTCACTAGTGACAGGTGACAGAACAAGGAGAAATGGCCTTAAGTTGTGTGTTTAGGTTGGATATCAGGAAACGTTTCTTTACAGAAAGGGTTGTTAAGCACTGGAATAGGCTCCCCTGGTAGGTGGTTAAGTCACCATCCCCAAAAGTTTTTAAAAACGGTTTGGATGTGATGCTCAGGGACATGATTTAATGGAGGATTGTTAGTTAGAGTAGTCTGGTTAGGTTTTGGTTGGCCTCAATGATCTTTAAAGTCATTTCCAACCTGAGCAATTCTATGATTCTATGATTCTAAGAAAATGGTCATATAGTTAGATATCAAATCTAGGCTGCTTCAGCTCGGATCTTATAATCAGAAGAATCTCTTTTTTTGGTTTCAAATATACAGAGTATATTTCCTGTGGACTTGCCAAATTCAGGACTCATATCCCAATTCTTCAGACGGCAAAGCCTCTTTTAAGAACCTACTTTCTTCCCCTCTTCTTTCATTTGTCTTATCCTTTTCTTCAAGCACTTTTAAAAAAAGGTTGTCAAATCTGCTTTGTAGCTTAGACAAAGGGAATAATGGGCAAAAAATATCATTAAGTATGAATTTTTAAGTTTTAACAGCCTGGGTGCAGAGATCTTAAGAGTCCAGAACTCAAAAATATGATCTAATCTAACTGTTATGACTTCCCCTTTTAATTTTTTTAATAGGATCTAAAATACATACATGTTTGAAGGGGGAGGGGTGAAAGTTAATCCTAGTTGCCATGTCACTCTACAAATCAAAAGAAAGCAATCCATTACAGTTAGTTTTGAGGGCAACAGTACTACAGTGGTATTCCTGATGGATTTAGAAATTATGGTCTGTGGAACTTCACAGGCATTAAGCATGAAAATAAAACTATTAGATCTTCTCAACAAATGGAGTCACTATTGAAGGATATATTTTTTCCTGCTCACAGTCAGGTTTTTATTTTTCCAAATTGGAAACACACCATACAGAGGAAGTAATAACATTGCAGTAAAGTATTCAAAGCCCAATTTTTATTCACATTGATTATCTTTTACATTTTGAAGTATTGCCTTTGTACGGTCATCTGTAAGTGGTTATCAGTTAGGAATTCAAAACCTTTTGTTCATTAAACCACTTTGAGAAAACCCTATTTTTATTATATCTTTAGGGAAAGTGGAAAAGAAATACAATGCACGTGGTTTCTCATTCACCTTCCAAATTTAAAATCTGCATTTCTTTGAGTCAGAAAAATATGCACATATTTAGTCTCAATTTTACTGCTACCATATGAAATGCACATTAAAAAACGCTAATTCCAGATAGAATTTGAATGGTTTCATGACTCCACTTTTCTCCTTTTAAGCCATATTAAAATTACCTGCATGTCCTCAGAATTCAGAAGCCCCCTTTTTACGATGATGAGTAGATGATAAACTGCAATAAAGAATGTGAGATCTTCCCAACTGCAGACTCGATTTGTTTATAAAGACACCAAGACAAATTTATATGCCAAAAGTATAAAACTGGTGAAGTGAGAGGGATGATCCACCTGATTAACTATTTCCTAAATGAGAAATATCTTCTTTTTGTGCATTCATTCCAGATCATTCCATGAGTCTTTCACCATTCATGACTTTTACAGTTATTCGGAATGTGATTGAGGTGAATTTGAATTAACTTTCATTATTAGTGAAGACATAACTTAAGTATCATACCATCACTACAAAATATATTCTTGGGTACACCTTAGTTTTTATAAGTTTAATTTTTTTGAACACCAAGGTGAAAGAAATCTATTTACATGTCCTGGGGTACAGAAAGAGATATTATCTAACTTCTTTCATAACACAACGTAAATTCCAGAAAAAAAAACTTCTGAAATATACAGGCAGCTATTCCTTTTATTGCTGTATAGTTTTTTCCAAGTTTACATTTGTAGAGAATCCATATAGACATTTCTGCAAAAGATCATTAAATAAAATGTGAAATGAAAAAAATGTGTATTTTACTATAATATTGGAAAGCAGGAAGTAATACTTCAAACAGCCAAACTATTTCTCAAACGTTTCCAGCAGAAGTTTGTGTGTTTCTTACTAGTTTCCAGGATACCAAAACAAACTTGCTGGAATGCAAATATTGGTCAGCTATCTTTTCAATTGTTGCCTGCTATGGCTTTGAGATTTCATTTTTTAGTGCACAAAGTGCTGCAGATTTCATAGTTACTGAGAACAACTCAATAGATTTTATCTAGCTGGCGGAATTATCCCACAAAGCTGCATTCCTTTTATATAGAGATATGCATTATAAAAAATAAGGAAAAAAAAAAAAACACTAAATGGGAGGGGAAAAAGTGGAAATACAAAAAAAAAAAAAAAGGAAAAAAAAGGATTTTTAACAGAATGGAGATAAGAGGATGACAGAAAAAGAAAAGTAGTGTTGCTTAACAAATTATTTTGAAAGGTACTAATGGGAAAATGGGGGCAAATAAATAAGAGTATGCAAAATAGAATAAAGCAAAGTAGCTGATGAATTACATGACAAACAAGTAATGATCTCTGTAGTCTCTTAGGGACAAATTCATGCAATTTAGTGGAGTTAAACATATATGATTTGATACACTAATTATCTTATGTGTAACAACTGCAGAATTAGAGCTTATGTCCTTGGGTTTGCTTTATTAATTCAGTTGTTACACAGTGAATCATTTCTAAACAAGAAAAGAAAGCACCTGCATACACATCTGAATCTAACTGCTGTCGCAGAAGAACACTGTACTTTGACAACTATTTATTTATAAAAGTAGTATCAATCTACAGAATCTGTTGATAATACAAAAACAATTGTTGATAATATTGTTTTAAAAGAAAAAGAAGGGCAAAGTAACAAAGCAAAAGGAAGATTACTGAAACAAAATTTCCTCAATAGAGCAATCATTGCAATTTAAATGTAAGATAATCTCTACACAGCACTTATTCTGGAAAAATCAGCCAACAACTAGCACAGCCAGTGCAGCAACTCATAGAATCTGACAATGAATACTTGAGAAATCAAGGACAGAACATTTCTAAAGCCCTGAAATTAATTACATACATATTTTAATCATACATCACGAAACTCATATCACCATGCTGAAACATGGACTGTTTCTTCTTGAAGTACTATTTCCTATTTGAAATCCCTTTTTTCCTGCAATTTTCTTACGTACCTTAAGTTATAACATTTGTTGCCCAGTAACCCATGCTTAAATAAATTATTATTAAAAGTGTGACTTCAGATATACACATGAAACTGTCCTTCCAATTATGAATTAGGTTAAAATAGACTGAAAATAGACATAAAAATGAACATTCAAAATGGAATTAACTTCCTTATAAAAAATATACAACATTGAAATGCCTCTAAGAAATCACAGAAGCACTTTGGTTGCTTTTTAGATATGTGAATCAGCATGTAACAAATGAAATTGAAGCTCTATAAAGGTACATGTTGTGCTAGTTGGTTTGTTTATAATGTGATCCATAAAGTACTTGCTTTGATTTTTACAACGTGCAGCGGCACTATCAAGTTGTCAAAACACTGATGATGACTGAGGAAACTGAAATAAAGAGCCCTGTGTTTGTGTTTTAAGCAAGCACCACTTCTTGTTCTACATTCATTTTTGGCCATTTCTTCTGATCTGCCACCTAATGGTAAGATGCTTACTCTGCAAGCATCCAAGAAAGATCAGAATCTGTTCTTCTAAGCAATGATGCTAACTATATAGCTTTGCCAAAGTATTTCAATAAATTGATAAGATTATGTGTTGTCTGAATAGCATGATTTATGCAGGGATTTTTTTTTTTGGACAATCCAAGACACATTAAGACAGGTATTTCCTCAAGGGTGAGATGGGCAATTCTCCAAGCATTTCAACAGAACTGACCATCAACACTAATCATGTGAAAATAAAAGTAAACTCACTGAATCTTTTCTAAGTATCTGATATGAGCTCAATGTCATTTAGCAATAGAAGACTTCATATTGAAAAAAGCATGAAGGAGAGCTACAGATTTGCAATAAACTGCAATTATCATGCAGAACTCACTGCACTGAAGGTACCAGGCTGTGATTTTTACAGACAAACCCCAAGGATTGGTGGCTGCTAGCTCAGGCAGAAGGGTCTCAGCGCTCATATCACTAAAAACATTATCAATATGATCTTTCAGTTAAAATAGGTTTTGGATTTTTTTTCCTAAAAGTGCACAGGTTTGAATGCCAGAACTGTAATCATGTACAGTATCACCAAACTGAATCTTTTTTGTTTTTCAAATGAAACCCAAAGTTTTTAGAAATGATCTCTTTGAAATCAAAAGTACATTCTTACGAAAACAAAAATACTTACTGCTACATACATACAAATATAGATATGCACATACATACATGTTACCTTAAGGGCAAACGTTAGACAGTTGAGATATAACTCATCTAATTAAAACACATTACAGTGTTGTGAAAGCTGACATGAAAGTATACAGCAGAATTCAGTGGAAAAGTATTAAGTTTATAGCATAGGAGTGGAACTAACAGGCCCAATTCTCTTCATCACAGGAACTGGTACAGAGCCATATGGGGCCAGGAAACCATTCTAACATCTAATCACTGTCTCCTGTGCCCACTTCATCAAGCCATCCACAGGAAGTTGTGCTTCCCTTGGATCATAAAATCACAACCTGGGTATTTTTCTTTTTTTTTCCTTACAAAAATTTACTTTGCAGACCATTTAAATCTACTCCTAATCAATTTTAAGATTAAGCTACTTACTGACTCTGTTGCTATTTCTCTGATACACATAATTTATGATAATTTTTTGTCCACTTGGTGTGAAATTTGGCTTGGATACACAGACACATGTATCTAAATTGTCACAGTGGAAAAACACATAGCATTCTGCTAATTGGTACTTCTGTATTAGTATTATGTTGAAAGCTTTATTTCATAAGTTTGCGTTTAAGCAAGTTAATTTACCAACAAACAACATTACACAGTAGCTATTTATATGTGCTTCATGTGGCTAACAGGTTGCATTTGAAGCATTCAGTAGCCACCCTTAGAACACAATAGACTTGTTTGTGGTAGTATTACTTCTGTAATTTGTGTGGCTTAAAAGGGATGCAGGAGTAACCGAAACACAAAGTGGACATACGGAGAAAAAAAAAAAATCAATTTCAGTTACACATGTATAATTGCATTTAGTGGACTGAATTCTGCCAAGTCAGTGGAACTTCATGTGGCATAAACCAGTTTAAAATTAGGTCATGAGAATCCATCCAAGTTACAATCTCACCAAAACATGAACACACACAGGTGTTGCTCATAAC
The DNA here is from genome assembly GCF_019232065.1 of Centrocercus urophasianus. Lineage (NCBI taxonomy): Eukaryota > Metazoa > Chordata > Aves > Galliformes > Phasianidae > Centrocercus > Centrocercus urophasianus. The sequence continues at coordinate 27,639,167 of NW_024884475.1, read as the reverse complement.
AGAGTATATTAGCTGTATGACACTGGAAGACTCAAATAGCAAAAGCATTTCCTTTGCTCCTGTTTCATGAACAAAAGAAGCTTTAAAATTCAGCCAGGTAACAACACCAAAACAGGAACAGCAACTAGAGATATCAGCTGAATCGCTTAAATATATTTTCTAATATTTCCAAAGCCGCACACTGAAAAAGAAATCCTACAAACAAAACAACTGTGAAAGTGCACATTTTAAGTGCCTGGTGACTCCTCAAGGGCGCATACTATGGTGGTGAATAGAGACTTAACTCTGGTGATTCTGTCATGTTACAGCACCAATGAGATATACAAAACTTGGAAGAAGTGGAATTAAAAAAGAACCATCAGTTGTTTGGAAATTCTCTGAATAAAATGAGTTCTCTAAACACGAGCCTACAGGCTAGACATCTCGGTTTTGTTTCCCTTTCTCATCTCAGTTCATTTAGTTACTGTAAACTACCAGCAATGAGATATTCGGCTGACTGCATTTGCGGTAGTTTGGTCTCTCTCCCACGTCTGACTGGACAGACACGCATATCCTAAATGGTATATTACTGTGAGAGATGACTACTGTTAGCATATGTTCAAGGTAGATTCATAGAGTGGTTTGGATTGGAAAGGATCACCTAGTTCCAACCACTCTGCCATGAGCAGGGACACCTTCCACTACATTAGACTGTTCACTGCCCCATTCAACCTGGCCTTGAACAACTCCAGGGACGGGACATCCACAAAACCCCTGGGCAGACTGCTCCAGTGCCTCACCACCCCCACAGTAAAGAATTTCCTCCGAACATCCAATCTACTTTTTCTTTAAATTGTTACTCCCTGTAATACCACTTCACTCCTTATAAATAGTTCCTCTCTAGCCTTCTTGAGCTGAACAGGCTTCCCTAGGGTGACTACCAAGAAAGTGGCTTACCAAAGTAATGGTATGTGATGTTGAAGGCAATGTGAACTCATGGACCTCTACTATGTATACTGGGACACATTAGAGCCCAGCACAGCCAAGCTTGCACTCATTCTCTGGCTGACCATGTTTACAAAGCTTGGAGATCTAGCAAGGCTGTGTTGCATTGTGCTGTGGGGCTCTGGGCACCCCAGGGAGAGTACAAAGAAGTTATTAGAAGATGCAGGAAGAAAAGTAGAAAGGCAAAAACTAAGCTTTTTTCCCACCATAGTAAAAGAGAACAAAAAATATACTTACAAATCTCGATGACTTCTGGAAGTCCCTTCCAACCCCTACAATTCTGTGATTCTCTGAAGCGCTAATGAGAATCTCCATCCTTTAGAGGATGCAGTGGGGAACAAGACTACGGAAGATAAGAAAAGGCTGGGGTTCTCAATGGCTTCTTTATATCTGTCTACAAAAGACAGAGAAATTATCTGGGGATCTTAATGCCCATTCCATCTCACTCACTTCCACAGAATCAGAGAAGCCCCACAGGGGGCAGAAATACGACCTTCTAGCCACGGCTGCAGTTGCAACCCCACCACTACTGACCAGGGCAGGGACCATTCATTCAGAGGGCCCAACTGCTTCAAGAAGAGGAGTGTCAGCACTGCCCAGGATACTTTACAGCCCAATAAAAGGCAGTGACACTAGAAAGACTTATACAGATGTTTAATAATAGATATATATAAAAAAAACAATTGTACTGTCAATGCCTCAGACTTTCTCAGAGATCATGGGCAGAGCCTGTGGGTGATGTCAGCAGCAGGGTGTGGTGTTCCTGCATACAGGTCACAAGGGTTGGGGTTCAGCATTCTCCAAGACGGTTCCCTTAAGCCCTGCCACCACCAGTAGAGAGTAGAGCTCAGCATTATTTGCCCCATCTAGAGTACTGCATCCAGGCCTTGGGCCCCTAGTGCAAGAAAAACATGGAGCTCTTGGAACAGGTCCAGAGAAGGGCCACTAATATGATCAGAGGGCTGGAGCACCTCTCCTATGAAAAAAAGCTTGAGGGAACTGGGCTTGTTTAGCTTGGAGAAGAGAAGGTTCCAGAGAGACTTCATTGTGGCCTTCCAATACTTGAAGGAAGCATAGAAACAGAAGGGGGAACTGTTGTTTATGAGGGTAGATGGTGATAGGACAAGGGGGAATAGTCTTAAACTGAGACAGGGGTGGTCTAGGTTGGATATTAGGAGAAAGTTTTTGACACAGAGGATGGTGATGCACTGGAACAGGTTGTCCAAGGAGGCTGTGGATGCCCCATCCCTGGAGGCATTCAAGGCCAGGCTGGATGTGGCTCTGGACAGCCTAATCTGGTGGTTGGCGACACTGCACATAGCAGGGGAGCTGAAACTAGATGATCACTGAGGTCCTTTTCAGGCTATTCTATGATTCCACAATTTTATGATCTGCCCCTCCACTCCTCTGTAAGGAACCTGTAAGCATGGTATCACAAGGACGTCTGAAAAACCAAATCAGGGAACTTCCGTAGCCAAGTTGGGATGGATATGGAAAAAACACAAACAGGGACAAGTTATTTTGGTAGGAGATTGGGCAGGGAAAAGAAAGGAACACAAAGGCACCTATCAGAGGTCAAGAAGATCAGGCTCAAGATGTATTATGTATTGTGGCCAGTAGCTGAAAGGTATTAAAGCAACGCAATGCAGACTGTTAGAGAAAAGTAGCAACAGGCTTGTATGCAGTAGAATGTCATACAATGTACATCAAAACATTAGACAGACATACAGGCTACAATACAAACAACTGCTTACCAGCATTTCTGAATGCATATATAGGGCCCATAAGCCAACAGGCTAGCACATAGACTACAAAGCTTTTTCTGAAAATACATAATGCCTCAATTCTTACTATTCAAATCACTCATTACTATTCAAATTGCTTGCAAGGTAACATCTATCAGAACATGTCTGCTCCAAATATACTGAAACACAGAATCTATTTTCCACATTCTGCCTGAAATGGGGTAGCTTAGGCAATGGGAGCATCTATCCAAAGCAAAACATATTTTATCAAGAGCTAATAAACAGCTAAAATGGGAGTATCTAGAGTGGGTTATTGTAAAAAAATGACACAAAGCTAATGGATAAGAAAGAGAAAAAAAAAAATACCAAAAATGTACACAACAAATTTATGCACATCAAGGCATTCCTTCTTTACTACATCAGTGGTGCCTGGCATATGATGTGAGCAGCATAGTAATTTTTTTATATGTGGTAAATATCTACCATCTGTGTTCTAGGCACGAACTATAAAATGCAGCATAAAACAATTAACATCAACAGAGACAAAGTTCAGTGTACAGAAAGCTTTTGATCCACAAAAATGGCAGATGTTATATTTGAGTGACTATAGAGCAAAAATCTGAGTGAGACCAAGTACAAGTACAGCGCAGCCCACATCCCATATGCCAAAGGGTTATTTGGTATTTTTTTTTCCTCATCTTCCCAGTGAGACAGAGAAACAAAGAGAAAAGTTTATTTCAGAAATTTAATTAGGTCACTAACTAACAACAACAACAAAAATCAGTGACTCTTTCTAAGAATTTCAGTAGGTTCCTCCACGTTCGTATTTGGAAAATCATAAAAATTGACACTGTATTTTTACTAAAGCTTTTGCCAGAGTTTCAGGCAAAAACTTTTTACTTTTTCAGGGAACCAACCCCGAAGCACACCTACTCTGCAAGAGTCTCAGGTTTATCATTCTTTAGGTACCACAAGTAACATCACACATGCAAAAAACAATAACACAGTTCTACACTATTTTCAAAGTTGACTGCTTTTTCCTGTTTAAGGCGCTCTTCCTCCACAGCACTGCATCCCCTCTAACACATTTGCCAGCCATAGACCTCTGCACTGAAACATGAGGCCTCTACTCTTCCAGTAAGCTTATTTCAACTACAGCTAGCTCTGATCGCCTCCTATTTTCAAAATCCTCCTGTTGTTGCTTCTGCTGTGGCTACTACTTCCCTTTTACTTGTTTGAATCCTGTCACCCTTGCTTTACACCACATTCCACCTCCATCAAATCAGATAAAACAGCTTTTCAGACCTATTTCTTAGCATGACCTTTACCAGAAATCAAAATTAATTTTGTTCAGTATTTCTTTATCTTCTTCCAGTGTACTGGTCTGACATAGCAACATTCTGGTAACTGGGGTGCCTCTGTGAGGCAGCAGCTGGGCTCTGCTCATGTCAGATCAGAGCTGGCTCCCAAAAGGAACTCAGACTTGGCCAGAGCTGAGTCATGAACAACACTGGCTATGCCTCTGGGAGATCAGATTTAAGAAAGGGTAAGGAGAAGGAAACAAACAAACAAAAACACCACAAAACAGCAATGACAGAGAGGAGAGAGGAAAAAAATTGCAACATCCCTGCAGACACAAGAGCCAACCCAATCTCAGCTAAGCTGCATATCAAACAATCTACAACTGTGTATGAGAAAACTAAGACCAGAACCTGGCTGATAATGAAACTCCATATATCAAACTCAGTGATTAATGAAGCCACTATTTCACTACTTCCGGAATGAATCTATAAGACTAAAGAGAAAATTCCAAGTAATTAAACAACTCCTAGTTTTTCATACACACTGCAGGCCAATGCTATATACAACACAACTATCCATTATCTAGAAATCTCTAGATTAATTTCATCCAGGAAGATGGGATGAAAGTGAGATTCAGACACAGAGTACTGTTTTGGAGGGAAAATGGTAATCTAAATTTACATATGAAAATTATTTTAAGTGGTAACTTCCACAGACAAAGTAGCTTGACAGGAATGTGCAGAAGCACACTGTATACACGCATATCCAACCCACAGCCCATCCTGTGGCCACCCCCTGCCCAGTACTGCCACAGTGGTGGCTCTTCCCACTGAGCAGCTCAGCCTGGCCCTGGATGTGCACACATCACTCAGCAATAGCCAAACATTAGCACACAATCAGCATTGTCAGGGCTGAAAACAGGGCACAGGACGGACACACTGCAGTGCTAACTTGAATTATAGTAAATATTTTTATGCATTCTGATACATTAGTTAAACAGAATCCTGTAAACAGTGAAAAATACGCAGTCATGTTTTCCATGTTGATAAAGGAATTTGAAAACAGGTTCCAAGAATGCTGGGGAAAAAAAAAAATGTATATTTGCAACTCAATATTCAGTTGACATAAATACATTACCTGTAAATTTTCAAATAGAATGCATAGAGTTGCAACCAGATAAATTTCGTCAAAAATCTGATGAACAACTTGAGAACTCACTAAGAATTGCAACCACTTGCACCAAAACAGACTCATGCATTAATTTCACCAAAAAAAGTTCAAATATCCTACTCATTTTTTCTTTTCAATGCTCTCTTTTTCAATGTTAAAAAAAAAAAAATAGAAAAAAAATTCTATGACACCCAAGACAATTCCTCTTCATTCAGTGTGGCCCAGGAAAGCCAGAAGACTGTATACGATGCTGTATACAATGGATGTACTAGTCTCCACATCTACATTAATGTGACATAAAAATAGACACAGCTTTATATACACCTGTTTGAAAATTTGTGCATTTGAAGCATTACATATTCTCTCAGTAAGTGTAAATGACAGTATGGATTTCAAGATAAAGTAACGCTAGCTTTTTTCTTGGGGTCTGGCAGATGCAGGGTACAATCATGCTTATCTCTCAAACTAGATAAGGATGAAAATCCAGGAGATAGTAGCCCTGATCCATATCAGGACTAGCAATTTTTGTTACCAGAAAGGAAAAACACACAGAAAACCTAGTATAATTAAAGGCATTTGAGAAAACCTTAAAAAGAAAAAAAAAAAGCTTAGTCTACAATTTTTTTTCCCTAAATGAACACAAGTACATTCAAGAATGTATGAATCTCTACGAAATATCTTTCGTATCTTCAATATCTTTATTGATGACCTCGATGAGGGCATCGAGTGCACCCTCAGTAAATTCGCAGATGACACCAAATTGGCTGGAAGTGTGGATCTGCCTGGGGGTAGTGAGGCCCTACAGAGGGATCTGGACAGGCTGGAGAGCTGGGCTGAAGCCAATGGGATGAGTTTCAACAAGGCCAAATGCCGGGTCCTGCACTTCGGCCACAACAACCCCAGGCGATGCTACAGGCTTGGGGCGGTGTGGCTGGAGGACTGCGTAGAGGAAATGGACCTGGGGGTATTGATTGATGCTCGGCTGAACATGAGCCGACAGTGTGCCCAGGTGGCCAAGAAGGCCAATGGCATCCTGGCTTGCATCAGAAACAGCGTTGCAAGCAGGAGCAGAGAGGTGATTGTTCCCCTGTATTCAGCACTGGTGAGGCCGCACCTCGAGTACTGTGTCCAGTTTTGGGCCCCTCACTGCAAGAAAGATATTGAGGCCCTGGAACGTGTTCAAAGGAGGGCAACAAAGCTGGTGAGGGGTCTGGAACACAGGCCATATGAGGAGAGGCTGAAGGAGCTGGGAATGTTCAGCCTGGAGAAGAGGAGGCTCAGGGGAGACCTCATTGCTCTCTATAACTTCCTGAAGGGAGCTTGTAGCGAGCTGGGGGTCGGCCTCTTCTCTCGTGCCATTAGTGATAGGACCAGAGGGAATGGCTTCAAGCTACGGCAGGGGAGATTCAGGCTGGCCATTAGGAAGTATTACTTTTCAGAAAGGGTGGTCAGGCACTGGAATGGACTGCCCAGGGAGGTGGTGGAGTCACCGACCCTGGGGTGTTCAAGGAAAGGCTGGATGTTGTGTTGAGGGACGTGGTTTAGTGGGAGCTATTGGGAATAAGTGAACGGTTGGACTGGATGATCTTTTCGGTCTTTTCCAACCTTGGTGATTCTATGATTCTATCTATGAAATGATCCACTTCTAATCAGGCATTTGTTTCTGTGTCAGACACACTTCCTGACTGCAGAAAAGTGTGTTTATACAATTTATGGGGAAAAGAACTCATACTAAAATTGCAACCTGCAACAAGAGGTGAAATCAAAAGTTGCATTGAGTTCATCTTCAAAACCATTCATTATTCTGATGGGCACTGAGGCACAGAGAAATGAAAGCATTACCTTAGACTACGCTATAAAGCTGTGAAGAACCAGAGTTAAATAGGTTCCTTTCAGCAATTCCATGGTCAGCATGCTACATGGACATTCCTCCCTGAATCATGTAGCTCCTTGATGTAGGAATTTAAGCCAACCACAAATATGCTTTAGCCTCTAAAAAAAGAATTATAGTTTTGAATGATCTCTTTGTCATACAAACACAGAGAAAGTCTGTGCATCTCCATCTCAAAAAAAAAATAAAACAACAAAAAAAACAACCTCAGCAGCTACCAAAGGAAGAGCATTTAGTTAAGCTGCCTAAAAATCATGCACTTGTTTTTATTGCAACTCATATTACTCAACTGTTTGACAATTTCTCAGAAAAAATGCTGTCATTAAGGATCATAGCAGTGTTTTATGAAGATTCAGAAGTTTTCACTTGAATAAAATTTCTACCATAACAAGACCTAATATTTCTGACTCTCATACGAGACAACAAAAACAAGGCCTAACATTTTAAAGAGAGGGAGGAAGTAAAGCCTGTAAGATCTGCAGAAAACAGAAAGACACAATGTAACAGGACTATGGTAAATAAAACAATACTGATTCTTTACAAAAGTATAAACATAATACATCACAAGGACGCTGAAGTGGAAAACTGTGCTAAGCACAAAACTTTTTTAATGAAATCGAGGAAGGACACAGATAGCTGAATCTACACATACCCCAGTAAAGCCTCAAGGCTGCCAAAATATCCAAGCTAAAAATACCCTGTCTAAGGAGGATCCAATATCTTCACTCAAGGAAAAGAGTATATGTTCAAGCGCCAAAGAGAAGGTGCTTTGCTCAGTGGTTTTGTTATTTCCAGAAGGCCAGAGAACTAGGGAGGAAGCTTGTTGTTTTAATTCGGTCTTGAAAGAATTCAGCAAGACTTTTCCTTGAAATTTATGCTTCCTTCTAGTTTCAGCTATGGTAGAAACAATATTAAGAAATCCTAGTGCTTGTGGGTTGAGTTTCCTCTGAAAGTAGGGATCTCAGGGATAAGTAAAATTGAAATAAAACAGAATCTTATTCTCTCCAAGGATGCAAGAACACAATGGCATGTCCATGTAACACAGCACTCTGCCTGTGACAGAGTCCAGTAGCAGATGAGTAGTTTAAGAAAAGAGCAAGCATAGAAGTATAGCTCTTTGAAACACCTTTACCTCATTCATATGATTTGTGGCTTACAGATTTTCTGAGTCACAAACAGTAACCCTACTAGATTTTCTTTCCATTAACATATCTAATCAATTTTTGAACTCCTCAGTATTCCTAAAATCCCGAGACAATAACCTTTTACAGCTCTGTAATGTACTGTGTGAAATATCATTTTTCTATATGCTTTGAATCCGATACTTGCAGTCACAATTTCATCCTTTCCAGCTCCTGTATATAAAAGCAAATGAACCATGATCCTTGTTCAAATATCTATGCCACTTGTGACTTTATAGGGTTCCATCCCCTTCTCCAGAAGCTGAGACAGCATGAATTTTTAGGATACTCAGTTAAAAATAGACAAGCAAACAAGGAGGGGTGAGAGAAAGGCAGAACAGGACAGCTTATGACTGTATCTGAATTTCATCCACAGAGCGTCCATAAGCTTGCAGTTCATCATTCTGAAAGAGAAGCTGCACTCGTTCCTCGTGCCACGCACTGCTAATCTTCCATAACTATGTACAAACTTTAAACTACATTTGTATAATCAAGTTTTCTACTACAGCTGGCATCTTGCACTTCTCTCTGGCAGCAGCTCTTTTGCAGGAGAGAAAGGAAATAAAATCAGAAAAAAAAAGAAAAAAAAAGAAATTATACAAAGAAACTATTCTTCATGTAAATGATCAAATGGAAAAGCCCTGCAGCAGGGTTAATCACATCACCATTCTTTGCCAGAAAAAAAAAAAAAAAAAACAGTGTTATCTCTACATACAAAAAAAGACAGCTTCAAGCATGCATCTCATTAGGGAGTACTAATTGTGAATGGAAGCTAATTGTGACTCAGGTTCCAATTAGCACTCTTAATTTTTTTGAGTAATTTTTAAACTTGGTAATCTGTTAATCAGTTGCTGTACTTTATTTATGAAGGTGTGTATGTTATTGAAGATTATAAGGAGACATTTTTGTCCCTTTTTTGTCATTGAGTCTAAAACAGCATGCACTCCTTATCAAGTCCACTGTGCCTACAGAAAAGAGATGAGGGCTTAGCAATAGGGACAATAAGGAGGTATGACTTTTTCTTTCAGCAACAATGCCAGTTCATTGCTAGCTGTGAAAGACATTAAAGACATTAAACAAAGGTTGTTGACTGTCAATGGACTAAGAAAACTGACCAATATTTACCTTACATCTAGAATACAAGATCTTTGCAATAAAGAGGCTCTGCTGGTTTTGTATTTAGAGAACATCAGCACAGCCAGTTTCAGATTCACAAATTACTGATCTAATAGTGTTGCTAATAAAAATAATAGAGAAAACTAAACTAAAATTAGTAGAGGAATGCATGGGCACAGTTCATAGATAATGCCAACAGCATTCTTTCTGCATAATATAAGCAATCAGAGGACAAAGAGGAATCCAAGCAACTTTGTGCTTCTGGGTATGACTGGCAACTTTCATGATAACTGACCTGGTGTTACATTTCAGTCTTGCAGATTTCTAAATCACTAACTTCCTGAACACCACTAGAGGGCCTGCATCTGTGTAGAGCTTTATTCTCAGTTTTACGCTGCATGTAACACTGATCACAATTTCAAAGAATGTGAGGGAGGTTTCCTGAAGATGTCATTAAATTCATGTGCATGAAAGTCAAACTTTAAGAAATGTAGTCCAAAGAATAACATAAAACCTGATCAGAAAATGTTATTTTGCTTAGCCCAAACCATTCAGCTGAAATTATTCAGATTTAGCGTTCTTCTATGTCATTTCCCATGGGACTCATGATTAAGTCACTACAGATAGACCATCATGGATGACAAGATAAACTACAGTCTCATTCTTTGGGACATCAAAAGCCACAGCCAATAACCCAGCTGGATTGCCACAGCCAAGGAATGTGGAATCCTGGAGTCCACAGTTATCCATGCCCTGAGTGAGCTTTCAGGCTCTTTGCCACAAAATCTAGAGTGAAGAAGTAAAGGTTTGTTTGGTTTTTTTCTGAATACCCTTGGGAGCTGCAGAGTGTAACACAAGTTTTGTCCTTCTTGTTTGGAGAAAATTTTGATTTATGCATAAAGTCAAATATATGCACATCCTCCACTCAAATCTGGGATAACAAAAATACTTCAAAAAATAAGGAACTATTTGGAAGCCAGAAAGTCCGACTTTCAGCTAGCTCTACTTTAGCAGTTAGTTATGCTAAAATAAATTTGAACAAGAAGTTAGAACCAGTCCAAAAACACTTTTGGAGAGACATAAGCCCGTTCTGCCTGTGTAATTTTCTGCATTCAAGCAGATATTCTCAGATATGTTTAGATATTCCCTCACTCATGAAAAAAATGAGCATCAAAAACCTATTAGTGACCAGATGGAAAAAGTGGCAAGAAAGAGATTGTCCATAATTTAACATCTGAACATGAGGAAAATGTTTTACTTCAAAGCTGTCACCATGCTGTACACAGAAACATAGCCACCTCTTTTCAAAGCTTAGGATTTGTCACCATCATTACCATCACTATTATTGCAGGAGACAGCAAGATTCACAAAAGCTTGCAACAAAAAGAAATAATCTGTCTTTTCCTCTTGTTCACTATGAGAATCACACCATTTCTCTGAAATAGCTTGTAGATGGTGTTGCATAAAAAAAATTGGGATTTATATGGATTGCTTTTCTTTCATGAGAATTAGGCCTTCTTGTATACTACTAACTGCTCCCTATGGGGTTTAGTTGCAGCATAATACGAGTTTTGCTCCACCATCCTTGATTCTCAGCTTTCCTTTCATGAGCAAGAACAAATTATCTGAGCCACAGTTGTGAAGCCATTGCTGATGTGTGCAGTGAATTGTTGTGGAGTAGTAAGGTGTGCTGCCACAGCTAGGCACCTGGAGTGAACACTATAAACATTATGAACATAAAGGATTTCTCTAGGGAAATCACAGAGGTTTGTCTGAGCTAGTTTGAAGAAAACAAAAGTGAATCCCTAGTTACAGGCTGATTTCTTCAGTAGCTGAACAGCCAGCTATTTACAATAGTAGCTTTAGAAGGTGATTGAACACAGCCAGGCTAGTCCTGATGCTGCCTTTTCAAACTGCAACACAAATCAGTTTCAGCTGGCTAAGCATCTCTCCCACCAGGCCTACAACAACATCAGATTCACACTCCTGTACAACATCATCCAGTAATTAAAAGAACATCAGTAAGCTCTGGCTTTTCACAGCTGTGAAAGGCATACAATGTATATAAATGCTTTCTCTTTATTCCAGTATCTAGCTCTGCATTCCCTAAAGTCAGGAGGAACAATAAGATCCAAACAGTGCTGAGACAAAGTCAGCACAAGATCCTGCTGTTCACTTCAACACAAATGGGCTTTCCTGTTTTATGTTCAGAATTGAAAGACTGCTGCCTTGTGCTGGGCAGGAAGGAGAGGCAGTCAGGACTCTCTTAACAACTGTTCTGACAGAATTCCAACACGTGACACAGGAGGACAAGGGAAGCTTCTGATAGCAGAAGGCCAGAAAGAGCCAGGGTCTTCTTGCAAACTGAAGGCATGAGCTCACATTTTCCAGCATAGGCTGAAACCAATCTTTGACTGTCCACATTGCTGCTTTCAGTTTACTTCCATGTTGTTCTCTGTTGATGCAAAGTTGTCTCTAAGTAAGCTTTACTGAAAAGGTTCTGTGTATGCCTGCCCATGGACAACACCTATGCTCTAGCAAGCAAATGCAAAGAGTAAGTGAACTAGCCAGCAAAAAAGTCACACAGACTGAAAAGAAACTGATAAGGTCTAATCAGAACAATAACTCAACATACACTAGGAATCAAATGAAGAAAGGAAATTACGGTAAAGACAGAAAGCATTTTAATCAGAAAAAAACTGAAAGCTTCTCAGTGACTCATAGGTCAAGAATGGCTGATTGCTGTAACATTCCTACTGATATATTTTTAGCAGGTGCTCCTGATGATGCAAAGGTAGAAAGAGTCCTTCCACTTCTGCTCTTCCTCTGCAGATAACCAGCCTGTCTAAACTATTCCTGTAAATGAAGAAATGAAATTTCTAATAAAGTTTGTAAGAATCACAATGAAATGAGGCTGCCACTTTTATATTTAAAAGCTCCCAGAAAAAAAAAAAAAAACAACTGTGCATAACATCAGCAAGTAACACTGTAAATACAATCTGAAAGAGCTTTTAAAGGATCATGAAATGAAAAAATAGCCTTCCCCCCCCAGCCCCCTCCACCCAAAAAAAAAGAAAAAAAAAAAAAGAAAAAAAAACAATTATTGCTAATTAAGAAGAGCCGATGCACTGATGTATTGGGTGAGTCAAAAAGCAAGAAGGTTAGAGAAAGTTTTGCAGCCAGAATATTCAACATTCTGGAAAGGCAACAAATAAAGAATTCCAATAATCCAATCTGAAATATAAAAATCGGGAGTGAAAAGTGCCTCTGTCTTAATAATAGAAAGAAATACCTACAACCTAGTTAGCTTTCCACAATAAAAGGTAGTTTCTTATACATGCAAAATCAGAAACAATTCTCAAAGATAACTGCTCAATACCTGAAATAGAACTGGAGATCATCAGAGGTTAGAAAAACAGGACAGATGTTTCTCTGCAAATTTAAGAACCAAGACAACTAGGAGCCCCATTTTGCCAGTGTTTAGAGGCATTTGATTTTGAAATATTAATGATTTAATGCCTGCCAGACAAGAAAGGACCTAGAGATATCACATCTCAAAGACACTCATAACTGTATTATCATCATAAAAATGAAAGTTGACATCATGATGATGAAAAATAGTTCTTGAGGCATAATAACGGGCACATCAGAGGAAAATAGCACAACTCGCCCATCACAAAGACACACATCTCTAATGATTCGAACAGAAATGGAAAATATATGCAAGCATTACTCTCCACAAGAGACTCCAAACCCTGTTTGGGCTGAGCCCTGTGTAAGCTTCAACTTAATATACTGTTTTGTCAAATCTCATGGACTCAAACTATCAAGGAAAGCTCTGAATTCCCCACAAAATAAGTTCAGAGGAGACCCACACAAGCAGTTCTGCTGAGCAGGCTGAAAAGGAAGATCGTTTCTGTAGGAAAAAAAAAAAAAAAAAACACATTTCAAATTAACTGTAGAGTAAATGTGAAGTGACAGCATGATAATGCTCCACATTCAGGATGAGGTAATTTGATCTGTATTCAGCTAGTGGCAGTCCATTTACACACATCCCACAGATTCTCTTCCCTGAAGCTGAGGCACATGCCACCTCTGGAGTAGTACCGGAGGGTAAGATTCAATCAGAAATTGGCTGCCTGCAGGAATGGTATCAAGAACTTCCTGATCCGTAGTTTTGGTAAACAAGCACCGTGGAATATGATCCAAAAACTCCTTCTCATGCTGTCAGACCTCACCACAGCTCAAAACGATCCAAAAACTCCTTCTCATGCTGTCAGACCTCACCACAGCTCAAAACACTAAGAGACGAAAAATCTCAACTCTCATGACAGATGAGCAAGCATACATCAAGGTGAGAAGGTACTAACCTCAGTTTAACAAAAATCATACATCAATGCTGTAAGCAATGTAAAGCATAGTTCATACATCAGCATTACTGCAAAAGCAAATTCTCCAGGAAGTAATTTCATAGTAACAATCAAGTTTTAACAAGAATCTTGATAAGTTGGGAGGAGAATGTGGGAAAGAAGCATAAGTTGTTGGGTTGTTTTTCTGTTTTTTTTTTTTTGAGAAAGTTCTCTGATTTCTTTTAACCACTCATTCTGCATGCACTGTAATGGAAACATTTACTTTAAGTGGCATTTTCTTCCCTTTCTCTTTTTAGTTCACTTCAACGGATTTCTTTTGTTTCTCTCTAGAGAAGGCAATCTGCCATTACTTTTCTGTTAAAGAGTCCACAATATGGAGAAGCATCAGGAACAATTAGCAAAAATGTCGATGTGAACTCTGCACAAAGTCTACACTGACTCTCTAAGGAAGAGTTAGAAAAGATGAGGAAAAAAAGCCAAAAATACTGTAATTACATGTACTTAGGAAGACTCAGAAAATGTGCAATAATTTATAGCAAGTCTGCATGTATTGCAGAGTCTGTTAAGAAAGCTTCAATGCAAGTGCTCTGGTTTTGGTTGTTTCCCCCCTCACCCCCACTTGGCATTTCCATTATTTGCATAAGCTTCTGCTATCTTGCAACAAAATCTCCTGTGATGGGCTACATCTGCTGCATTATGCCTCATGCTGCCTCCCTCCTTCCCCAGCCTACTCAAAATCCATGAGCTGATACTCCCTGTTCCATCCACAGCCTTCTGCTTACATGACAGCTCTGAACAGAACTGCCCCTCTGCAAGCCATCTAGTTGTAGCACTTGCACACAGGTACAGCAAGGATGACGATGCAGTATTACAGATGATGCTAAAGCAATAGAAACTTCATTAAAAAGTCTTTGTTCAGCAAAATGTGTTCCCGGTGAGCAGACTGTGGTAACATCAATTCCAGCAGGTCTTCCTGCTCTACACCTTTCATTTAACACAGTGTATAACCAGATATATTTACACTTAAGACAACCATTTCACAGTCCACAAAGTAAGATTAATAAATAGGTGTTTCTTCATTAACACAGGTCACGACACAGCTAAAAAATAGTTAACAGAACACCCCAAGATCCTGAATTTTTCCAAGAACTTGAATACATTTTATGCCAGAGTTTCCTGCACTGACTTGAAGAGTATGCCTATTCCACCTATTGAACTAATTCCGAATGAGGCAACCCGAAAGTATAGGATTATGGTTACTTGTGGTTAGGGCAAGGTTAGGGCACCAAGTTTCCCCCTTTTTATTGTAGGAGCTCTGTACAAATTCCTTATCTCGTGTTTATTTCGTGTTTATTACTATAAATGAGCTGGATTTTCTAAGACATTTTATTTAACATTAGAATTACCTATCCAATCAGTAAGTTGCTCAGCAGTGTGAATAAAGGAATCAACATCTAGCTTGTTGTGAGAAAACTCTTAAAGGAACAGCCTGGATCTGCTAGATTACCTGTTCTCCTTCAGAAGGCCTATTGTTGCTTCCATTTGGAAAAAAAAAAAGGAAGGAGAAACCTTTCTTAAAGATGAAATGCTACTAACAAGCACATCTCATCCAAACTCCTTATATCTGTGCATTAATCAGGCACCAGTTACGGTAACCATGAACTCTGAGGATGCTGTTAACATTTTTTGCTTTGAAAACTCATTTTGCTAGGGGAACTAGATAGACTCCTAAAAACCACACATAATGCAGTCTTTATTCAGCCACATGGTAAACTTGTCAATAGAACAGATGAACAGCTGCAGATTCAACAGTCATGGTTAAATCTCACCGTGGCTGCAGCACAACTACTGTGCAATCTATTAACTGTTCCATAAAGTGCAACTGGTTAAAAAGTTTTAAACTTAATCAAGACGTTTAAGCAGAAAAACCATCCCATTTCCAAAATCCAAAGAAAGGAATATTTCAAAATTTGTGTGCAAAAAGCATTCTGATCCTCTTAAAAGAAAGCAATCTTTTTTTTTTCTGTGAAAATGGTCATCAGATACTCTGCAAATTCACTTCCCTGGCTGGTTCCAGGCCTTCAACATTTGCTGGCCATCTCAGATGAATGCAGCGCCCATTAAAAGTTCCCCACTTCTGTGCTAAGATCAGAAAAAAGAGAAAAGCACAAAAAATCAGGCAAGAATATTTTATTAACACCAATCATAATTTACTTACTAATGCACCCTCTCCACTTCTGCTAGGACACACACCAGATGTGAAGGAGTCTGTGGTCAGATTTATCAAACAAGGCACCTAAAATAGTTAAAATTCCTCAGTTTTCCTCTCTCAAGCTGATACACAGTGCTCTTGTCTCGTCACTCAGCTGTACCCAGCCCCGTGCTGCTGTAGTCACAACAAGCAGAGCTGCATCCTTCAGTTAAACCGGTGCTTCCACACGGCAGTGATGTTGAGCTCTGCATCAGAGGCCTAACACATAGCCACAAAGATCTCCAAGTATTTTAGATTCACAATCAACAGTCCACAGCACTACTCCTCTCATCAAAACTCACACGTGGGTTTATTACAGTTATCACTGACTTCATTCTTCAGTGACTGTAATAGAACAGACATTCCCTGAACAACGTCCTTGCCTCCCTCTCACAACCTCTCTGAACACACAGCGGTGTGTGCAAATAGTGCTGTCAAAGTACAGCAAGATCCTAGCACACTGGAGGCAATCAGAAATAACAATAATAATATCATTCCAAACTTTGTCAGTTTTTCTTCTGAGTATTTTTTTTTTTTTAACTTCTGAAAGAACTACTTGCCTGTATTTTATACTAGTAATATTAAGAAACTCACTTAAAAGACAGAAGATTGTGAAGATATTAATATTTTAGTAGCTATCCAGGATGCAGAAGTAATTTCAAAATGGTAATTAAGTCTTTGAAGAGTGCACCATTAGTGTGAAAAAGTACTTGGAACAGACATGGAACTCTGTCTAAATTCAACTGATGTTAACAACTTGAATTGAAGATCTCAATTATTTAACTTCACCACTTGTGTGAACACCAGTCTCTCCCTAACCAGTTTGTGTGCTCAGCAGCAGTTTCTCCAAGTACTGAGAGCTGCTCTGCAACTGCCTGAGGAGCAGGAAAAAGCATCTCTGAAGTTGACTGAAAGGGACTTATCACCAACTCATGGCACACCACACACAGCAAGTAGGAATGACTTCTTACTGTTGAATACAGTCCAAATAAGGCAGAAACAGACATTAGATGGATGGTTTGTTCCAACATCCTTAGGTTCTTTCCACATACAACTATAACAATCACTGTTTAGCCAAAGAACCATTTTTGACTCTTACAGAACAGTTGTTTTGCTACTATCTTGCAACTCACGTTTGGGCATTACAAGGTATTTTACACAGGAGCGGTTTCATCCATCCTTCGTTCACTCAGAATTGGATAGAAGTTCACAATAATCTATAACTGCTTTATATACAGTATTAGTCAGAGAAAAATCCAATGATTCCCTTTTTGGGTAATAAATCATCTGTGAACAAATACAAAAATGACATATAGCTCTGCATTGCTGAATTTATATTAACACAAATTATAGCTGACCACAACTAGCTGCAACTGCAACACAAACAGTAGAAGTTCCAAACCAATGATCACTAACATAGTTCATGACTTTCAGCAAAAGTTGAATGCCTCATAATTTTGCCTCTGGACGCCAACAATCCAATCAGTTGATAAGTGCTGCCAATGACCAAGCTGTTATTAATATGGTAATACCTAACAACATTCTTTTTTTTTTTTTTTTTTTTTTTTTTTAAGCTGTGATGTTAGCACTATAAGATTTAAGGAAAACAAAAAAAAAAATCAGCAGAAAGTCTTAGTAAAATGCTTCCTGATTTGTAAAATGCTTTTCTGATTAGAGTCTACAGCCTGAGCTATTTTAAACACTCCACACCATTTCCAGTCCTTCTTAGCCTTTCCCAATAGATACCACAGTTTATTCCTCTCTGAGGCTTCATTACAAATATACATAGCAGCCAACTTCAAGCACACCTCTTCAGAGAGCTGTAACGCTAGTCCTTAGTATAACATTCTTTGGAAACAGCTTAACTCTCCTACTCATTAATCCTGCCTCCTGCTCTATGACTTCTATGGCTACTGTCATTCTGAAAAAGCACGTCTCTACGTGGGAATACCATTTCAAGATAAGGTTCTGGCTGTTATTCAGTTCTGCAGCCACCCAATGCATTCCTTCTCATTTGTCCAGTTTCTTATAGTTAAAACTCACATTTTTGAGTTGTATTTAATAGGACTGGAGAAAAGAAGGTAACAGTGAGGTAAGTTTTCACTTCTGTTGATGCGGCTTTCCAATAGTGTATCTTTGGACTACAGGATGAACAGAAACAGAATGGAACCGTTTCAGCAAATTCTGGGGAGCAAACCAGCCCTCGCTGATCCAAGGTCAGGACAACATAATTGTGGCATGAAAGTCAGCTCCCCAACCCTCATGTGTGTCTCTAGCAGAATGCTATTTGGCTGATCAAGCTGAGCTGAACAAAATAAACCCCAGGATTGAAACTTCCATATACGGCAGTGCTTCATTAGGACTCCATCAGAGGACGGGTGGTCAGCATGGAAAGTGAGGTGATTGTCCCTCTCTGCCCTGCCTTCATGAGGCCCTTTCTGGAAGTACTGTGCCCAGGTCTGGCACCTCCAATACAGGAAAGATGTGGAGCTGTTAGAGAGGGTCCAGAGGAGGGACACAAAGATGATCACAGGGCTGGAGCACCTCCCCTACAAAGACAGGCTGAGGGAGCTGAGCTTGTTCAGTCTGGAGAAGAGAAAGCTGCAAGGCAACCTCACTGCAGCCTTCCAGTATTTAAAAGGGGAAACAAACAGGAAAAGAACAATCTTTTTACAAGAGTAGACAGTGACAGGACAAGGGGGAATGGTTTTAAGCTCAAAGAGGGAAGGTTTAGAAGAGATGTCAGGAGGAAGTTCTTCACAGAGAGAGTGGTGAGGTGCTGGAAGAGGCTGCCCAGAGAGGACGTCGATGCGCCATCCTCAAAGGTGTTCAAGACCAGGTTGGATGGGGCCCTAGGCAACCTGTTTAGTACCAGAGCCGGAGGTTGGTGGCCCTGTCTGTGGCAGGGGGGTTGGAACTTGATGATCCTTGAGGCCCCTTCCAATCCAAGCCATTGCATGATTCATAACATAGAAAGCAACTTGTAAACTATCATCAAAAAGAAGTCAGTTTATGCATAGAGTTAGATTACTGGAATGAGACACTTTACTGAAAAAAAAAAACAGCAGCAAAAAAAGGAAGACAGGACAGATATGATAGGAACAGTCATTCAAATTAATTAAAAATAAAAATAGAGAAAGTTGTAATACCTCATCAAAGGAGAAGTAAAGTGGTGGATGTGTTCCTGCCCTCACTATACTGTCATACTTGGTCTACATAAAAGAAATAGTACAAATTTTTGGAAAGGTACAGATAGTACAAATTTTAGGAAAGGTACAGATGGCTGGAAACCATACTCTCCTATTGAGATCTTCTTGAGGTTTAGTGTATGAAAACAGCAAAATCCCCTCTGACAGGGAGAAAGATTTGCACATGCTTACACTACTTACACTACTACTACCTATAGGGAGCAGAAATCCATCTCTTTCAGAAGCACTGAGTGCGTATCCTCCATTTGTGCCTTCAAAAATCTCTCCTATTTTCATTTAGACAGGAGCTGAAGGATTTGAAAGTCATAATAACCATGAATAATCACAACAGTCACAGCAGGGAATGAGAAAAGACATGAGATATCAATAGAGGGAATATTTTTCTTTAGAGGTCATTGCTTGTCAAGAGGGTATATCATATCATTTGTTTCATGTCTTCTATTTTTTTTTTTAAATGGGCTCTGCTTTTCCTTCATGTTTTAATTGCCAAGAGCAAGAAGAGATGCCTGGATTATAGATTAATTGTAATAGTGTTGACAAAGACAAGTTTTAATAAGAATCAGAGCTAGCTAGGCATAAAAAAGAAGAGAATGTTCTAGAAAACGGAGAAGTGTATAAAAGCACAAGGGATCGGGTATATACAGCAGCTAAAGAGACGCATACATCAGCAACACACAGTAAAAATGACTGGTCTTACAGTAACAAGAATCTTGAACAAGTTAAAAAAAAAAAAAAACAAAAAACAAAAAACAAAACACCACAGCACTGGAACTATACCCTTGGGAACAAAATACATCCATCAATAAGAATTTCACATCTTCCGCAGTAAAAAGGACAAAGCAGCAATATGCCTTCCTGATCATGAACAGCACAGATTTTCTGCATCCAGCCCAATTTAAAAGCTTAAATACAATTCCCAAGGAAATTAACAGGAATCTGTAGCATTTAACACCCTATTAGAGACCACTACTGCCAGTCAGGATTAGCCCTTAAAGAAAAGAATTTCTTTAGTATGTGTTTAGCCACTGTAAGTACTGCAAGTATTCTCACAAGAGGAAAAGTAGCTGCTGTTCTCCCCTATTAGCTTTCCTTACATAAACCCTAAGAAAAAGTTAAGCAGAACAGGGAATGATGAAAAAAAAATAAAATGTAAAAAGTAAACAACAGCTTTGGGAAAAACTATAAAAATATATATCAGAAATTCTGAGGCAGATAATACAGCCTGTCACAAAGCCCACAATAACTCAGTGTGGTGCAGATGAATGACATACAGTGTTAAGACACACACATAGCAACTCGCGTGATAGAAAAACAGTATTTTCATGCCATAAGTGGCTAAGGCTTACAAACATCACATGCAGCATCTACTAATTTCTGCTTCATGTTTGTTCCAGTATTACTCAGAGCCCAACAACCTTACAGGCCACTCTCTCTGCTGATTTTGCTTTTTCCTCACATTGTCAGGTTGGTGCTTCTCTATTCTCACACAGCAAGTTGATGATCCAGTGTTTTCTCTCATGTGCTACTAGATATATAAGTTTGATGTATTCTAAAGCATTCACATTAGCCAATGGCACTGCAACAACAAATAACCCCCCTGGGTCTTTCACTGTAAAACATGTCACACTGTGATACGAATAACAACCAAATACCTCTGTGGAAAGTTAGATGCTATAAATATTGTTCTGCAAGGTAAAGTGACAAGAACTCTTCTTTCCATTGACAGTTGAAGAAAAAAAAACAACAACCTTGATATTATTTTAAAAAATTAAATATGCAAATGAGAGATCCAGGTTAATATTATCACAGAGCACTACAACAACAAAGTCCCCATGTCTTGCAGTCCAAAGCCACATACACTAGATATACTGGTATTGTGGTATATTTGCTCATAGTTTTGCAGATCACAGCTGCAATTTGTCTAAAAAAGCATTAATGCCCACAACAGATAAAACACAGCAATTAGTAAATTGTGTAGATGTTCAGAAAGATCTTAGTTACCCGACCATCATTTGCGGGCAGAATTTATAAAATTACCTAATTGTTTTTTAAACTATTATCCTAGATGATAAAATACAGATGAGGATTAAAATTATAAATGAGCTGTACTAAGAGGCAGATAAAGCATCCATTAAACAAATAGGTATCTTTCTAAAGACAAGCAAGTAACATACTATTTCATGTTTCTGTTACAGAGGTCAGCAGCATGCCCCCATCTAGAAAACAGTGCAATTCTCTCCTATGTAACATATACTAAGAACATCGGTGGATACAGAATTGAAGGTCTTGTAATTTTCCAAGACCCTGTACCATTACTATTATTTTTGTCTTACAAATTACTAAAGGAAAGCGATATGAAACAAGTTAGAAAGCAACACTAACAAATGCTAATCCACACCATTTTGTCTTTAGTATAAGTAGTTGAAAAATTCATCTCTATCAACTCAGTTGTTTTTAGGTGATAATTTCTTAAATGCTGTGGCAGACATGACTTCTTGCTTAGTAGGGCCGAACACCCATTGCATGTCAAACTGTTGCCTTAACTACAAGCCCTGCCCATAAATCCTGCAGTGTCTGAAAGAAATGGCACAGTGCTTCTACAGGAGGAGCTCCATCCTGTTCTCTGCTTGTCAAAGAATCCATCAGGTTATAGATGTACGTGAGACCTAAATTTTGTTTCCATCTTAACATGAAAAAAAAAGCAATTATTAACCATCGACATGATGGCATCAATGAAACATTTACAGCATATTTTTTTTGTTTATAAACTTTCCCAACAAAAATCAGTAGCCATCATTCTTCCAAGAATAAAGGAGGAAACTGAAAAATTTACTCAAAGTCAAGTATCAAGGGACAAAAAGGAAATTATGAATAGGTAAAAGGGAAAAAAAAAAGAAGAAAGTCTGCAGAAATCCTAACAGGATGTTAATGCATCAACAAACAGAACCTAATGCTCCAACGTAAACAATTCTGATAGAAAACAAAAAAATATATTTTGTGAAAAGAGAGTATAAAGAAAAGATGCATAATGTATGAGATAAAAATAAATTATCTCCATTCCCTAAGGGAATAACTTTTGTTTCAGATGTAGGTCATGCTAGCATTCATATTTTCTCTATTCATTATAAAGCCATTTAAGCATTATAGATTACTATGTCAAACTGGTACACTGGGATTTTTTATTGCAATAAATATCCCTTGTAAGGAGCTTTGTAGAATGAACTCAAATATCACCAGAAGCAATTAAAATCTATCAGAGATACGAAATGGAAGCTTAAGTTAGCTAAGGGGAGAAGTCGTGGAACATATTTTTCTAGGATATGAGAAGCAGGGCAGAAAATTAACTGAAAATCCTATCAGCAAGACAGGAAACTTGGAAAAGCATGTGAATGATTTTTATTACCCTATCGTTTTCAGGCAAGAACAAATGCATATGAAGGAACAAGAGGAAAAACTCCATCCCTGTTTTAGTTACGCTTATTTTAGCATTATTATTGACATTCAATGAAAGGGAAGGAAAATTAAAAAAAAAAAAAAAAATTAAGATTCCATTAAGAAGAATTCAAATTTCCAGTTAAGAAATTGAAGTTTCTTAATGCACAAAACTGACTTTCCTAATGTATATCTGGTTGACGTTCTTGACTGTTAAAGAAATCATGTAATAAGCAGAGATCCTATTAGTTCCAATCAATCACACAACTTCACATTGGCTTACTTACGTTTTACATTCAGAAAAATTACTTTATCTAAGTTGTTTGATAGCTATGAAATAAGCAGAGATTTTAAATTCCAATTGCGTAACAGATATGCATGATAGATAGCCTTTTGGGAACTGCTGAAGTTGTAGTCCAAGCTGTAAATCACTCAGCTGATCATCCAAAGCAAATGCTAGTTTCACAGCATTTTTATATCATATCCTATCACCATATTTCTTCTGTTTCTTTCATCGTAAAGTTACCTTCTAGAATTACATTCCAGAATTACACTCTAGTGAAATATGTAGGCCTGGACTTCCTCAAATTGCAAATATCCAGAAGTCATTTTCTAGGCTTTGCTTCCATCTTCAAAAGCCACTTCATTATCTGAATTTAGGTAACTGTCCCCTTAAAACTAAGTGCCTATTCTGTATTAAAACTTCCATTGTCATATTTATTCCCAAACAAGGTCCTTCTGCACACTTTTGTTGCTTAAACATAGGAGAACACGTAGGCCAAGCCTAATACACTTTGCAATATGCAGCGCTAGAACAGCTCGATTGCTCTGTAACATCTAGTACTATTGAAGAGTCTAAACCTCAGTGTACTCTGACAATTTAGCAGAGCTTAATCTAGCTCTTAATGTTTATGCTCACCAGAACGCATACTGTGCAAGCAGGCAGCAGAATCTAAGAGTATGCATATAGATTCACCTGCAGTCTTTACTTTGACATTTTCTTACTACTAAAATGTGGAACAAATACAAGCCCTTTAATGCAGCATTTTGTAACCCACCTAAGAAAAATAATAAGTTTTTTCTCTATTTCCACAAAGTTCTGCTCTACAGTAGGCAGGAGGCTGAATCTCAGACTGAAAGTGAAAAACTCAGCTAACCTTAGATTACCAAGTGCCACAGACAAGAACAAACAATGCTGCTGCTTTTTTTCTTCCAATTCACGAAGACATTCTTAAAAAGTAACATTTGGAATTACCACTTATATGTCACTATCCCATTCAATTAAGACAGATTTCACAACAGCATTTGTTTGCCTCTCTTTCTTTTCTGCAAATCTCTATTTCCAAAAATTACTTTGATATGTCTTCTCATTTCGTTTTTTATGCCTACAGTATTACCAGTGAGTTATCTTACACAGAAGATGATAGAATTTTCTCCATAAAAAAGGCCCCATACAGCCACTCTCAAACAAGTAGTGAAGTCATTCAATGGGAACCACAATACATTTAGTAGACTGACGATTACCCGTAAATCTCTTATCGGTATCTTCCTAATATTTGCATTCTATGGCACTACTTAATTTAAACTGGCAAAACCTACACTGTGCACCCTTTCTTCAAAAAAATATCAGTGGGACTTCTTGCAGAAAGAAAATAAAATAAAATCAATATTATATGAAGAAGGCTGTCATAGACCAGGTGTGCAAACAAGCAAATTACAGCAAAGTACAAAAGCATACAGCAGTCAGCAATACAGAGCTGTGCAATACCTTTCATTTTTATTTTATTCAGGTACAGTACTTCCACCTAAAATGTTTGGTTCTGACAAAAAAGATAGTCCTCTGGCCAAAAAATTTAATTAACTCAGGAAATGAAGTTAGTTTTGTCCTTAGTTTTGTCAATTTGTATCTGCCAAGAGCATTCTGCAGTCTCCCATAATGTCAAAGTAAATCAGGTCTGCTCAGGAGCACTGAAAATTCAAGCATTTATTTAGGCCCTCAAGTACAGCTTTAAAACAAGTGACGTGCCTCAAAAGCTGCTCTAAGGTTGCATCATCACAACTCTTTAGCACTGCAAAGTATTACCTGTATTACATGAGCTAGACTTTGAGATCATATGTAAATTCTGCATGCAGAATGAAAAAAGAACATGCAACAGACATACATCCATGTTGTGGGATTCTTGAATGTAAATCAATAATAAGAGTTTTCCTGTAGATATGGATTGAATCCATATGAAGTCAAGAACAGCTCATTTCACTGTTGGTGCTTCATTTAATGAATTGAGCCTATTTTGAGCTTCTTGTAAGAGCTGCGTTTCTGACTTCTACTGAAAACAAAGCAAAGTCTAGAAGACCAGTTCTCAAAAATTATTTTGTGTCACATAATCATGCTTCAGCCAAATGATTGGTATGTTTTAATCCAAAGATTAAAGTATGGATGAACGTACAAATGTATTCATAACTTTCTGATAAGCCCTTTTCCCCCTAAATTTATGTTGGAATTGTCAATAACCTTTACAGTCTGCAGCAGATACTCAATCCCAATCCCAACTAAGCAACCAATAAAGCATTAATTTATGTTTGACACAGAATAAAACCACTGTGGGATTATTCCATGAGAAGTATTTCTCTAGCAGTTCACTTTATATTAAAAATAATGGCATGGCCAGTTCATGCACTGATTCACATTTCTGAGATTAAACATTTTCATTTGATGCATATTAATTATAACTATGCAGCTGAAACCCAAATCCATCCACTTGTCTACACATAGAAAGAGCATAACACATTGGAAAGTACACCAATGATAGCAGAACAGCAGGGTCCTAGACTGCAGCAAGTGGAGGTTTGCTCAAATACAATAGCCAAAAGCACTAACAAACGCTGCTTACCTTCAGAAAGCCTCAGGCATGCAAGGATCTCCACTAAGATATCCTTGCCCCCAATGCCAACCCTTAAATGAAGTCTGGGAAGGGGTGGATTCTGTTTTCACCCCTTCTGGTTGCTCAGGTACATGTAATGCACCTGAGCTCCCCTGCATTGGCCCTGCATTCCTATCAGGTGCTCGACTACTGCTTCAAGCCATGACTTAGCATCTCCACAACAAAGAGTCACAGGAGCAAGCTATATTTGCCTAGAAAAAGGCTAGATGCTACCTTTCTTATTGCTCGTGTATAAGTTTAAGTTTCTGGAGACAGGGTTTTACAGGACACGATGCTCATGCAATATGAAATTGATTAACAAACAACACCCTAGTCATTGTGATTTATTTGGGGAGGGAAAAAGATGGAAAATATACCAAAAGCAAGAAATGAAGGATAAAGAGCTGACAAGACAGAAGTTTGAGTACTGAAATTTTCATTTCCATGAAAGAAACAGATTTTCCATTGTTTTGAATACTAACAAAGAACAGCAAAAGCTTTGACTAAAATATTTAATTAGAGCATGTACAAGACAAAGCACTCTTTAACTGTGCACCCTTTAAAAATGGTTGCTTCTTTGTAATATCCCAATAAATCTTGGCAGTAATACAAGATACAAACACCAGAGACTTATTTGCATGGAATACAGGTTCAAGTGCAGTAAGGAGAAACCTTGTGAATCAAACTAGAAAGAAACTCTAGTGTAACTTTAAATTTCTTCATGCATACACGTTTCAAAACCTGGATCAGAAAATGAGGAGACACTGAATTTAAAGGCTTCACAAAGAACAGCACAGCTTCTTTGGCAAGCCAGTCATTTCCATAAGCTATTCTTTCCTTGTATTAACATTATAGCTTTTTAACACTTGCTTTAATTTAAAGAGGCAGTTCAAACGAAATAGGTGTAGTAGAGAAAACCTGTTAGTTGAATGCTAGGCCTGGTAATAATGAAGAGCTCACTATGAGTTTTAATTTTCTGCTATTTAAACTGTCATTACAGTGAATCTCTAGGATTAGGTTACATTTGGACTACATACTGACTGTAAACCATATCTGGCGCAGAATGGGAACAGAATGGGCTCATAAGCAAATCCTGTCCCTGCTTAATGCCATCAGATGGCTACCAGTATAACACATTCTAATTTAGAAGGGTCTGTACCTCAGGTACTTTCCAAAAGTTTGCCACAAAAGCACAGCACATTCAACACTGGTTAGTCATTTTGCTGTGACTCGATGGAGGAAAACAATCGAGATAACAATTAGAGGAGCCCTGCCCCAACCAGTGGGGAAAAAGGGACAACAGAGTGTATTGGACAGTGTGGATCTGATGGCCTGGTACATCAGAACTACAGAAATACAAGGCAATGGTGGACACAAGCGCACAGCGCACTCTAATGCCCTCAAGTAACAGAGGGACATAATCAATTTATATTTCTGGGGTATCTGGAATTCCTCAGGACTTCTGACACAGGTTGATATTCAGTCTCTTGACTCTGTAAAATTTAAGTTCTCAACTGGAATCAAAACAAATTCAAATTCCTTTCTTCCTTGCTATCCCATTCACTGGTAAGTGAAAGACCAATCATGAGAATAGAAAATCTGAGTTACATTGAAGATCTGAAGTCTTCAAACCACATTGTGTTTTCACTTGTAATGTATGCAAGACTTATGTGTCTTCTGTACTATTAAATAGTATCTAGCACATACTAGTATATCCCAAAATATCTTGGTAAGCATGCTACCATACCCATCTTTAATAACATCACAGAAAACACAATAGTAACAAAGAACTGCTTGCTGAGGACTTCCAGATAATTACGTAGGCTTCATAGCATTCAGCACTCAAAAAGCAATTGCGTGGGACAGATGGGAGAAAAAAAAAGATATCATTTTCATTGTTTCTGAAATGAATATTCTGAAGTTTCAGAAAAGCAGAATGTTTCAAATAGAGCAATATAGTTTCTCTTCCAGAAGTTTACAACCTCGTGAAAGTACATTTAGGTTATATTGTTTGATGACTGACTCCGTTATGGCTAATGAATGATTATGTTACATGTAAAGGATAAAGTGTACCCAGAACTCTATTTGTATGAGAGTAAATAGTTGTAGACAGGAAATTCAAAAGAACCTTCCCTTGCTCTGCTGAAGCATGATAACTTCACTAATTCATTTTTGGCATCTATTTCCTACTTTGAGACCAAAAAGTGATGCTGTCCAATACCTAATTGCCTGTTGTTTAGCAATAAACACCTGTTAGTATTTACCATCAAAACTTCTTTAAATTGCAAATAAATCCACCTTCCAGCAGGAGATGGGTAGCTCGTAAAGCTCAGGCTCCAAAAGATGTTTTTGTTTTTGTTTTTTTTTTCTTTTCCCTGGTGTAAGATATTCTAATTTAAGCTTTTCAAGTCATACTGTTGTACACATGGAAAGCTCAGTAGGGATTAGTGACCAAGTTGCACTGCATTAGAAAGTCTGGAAATTCAAGAATTCAAGGTTAGATGATATTTAAAATACAGGAAAGAATTTCTTCATCGTAGTTTTTTGCTAAAGGCCATAAATCATAAAGCCATGACACCCGTTGTCCTCTGGTATATTTTTTTTAAACGGCAGAAGGTAGTAGATGTAGAAGGCTTCACAAAATATATTGGAAATGTGACAAAACAGTATTTTTTATTCTTAACAAGAATTACTCTCCTCTGTGGCCATATTCAAAATATTTTATTTTTAAAAAGCTTCTCACCTTCTTCCATTTTTCTCCTTTCTGACAGGTAGTATAAGTTGAAAATTATCCAAGTAGTAAACAAAATTAGATTCCAGTAATTGTAGATGATACTTACACTCTATTCTTTTTTATAATTAACTTTTATGTGTTTTGTAGTGTTTTAACCAATGCCTCCATACTCTGTTGAGCTATAAAACAGTGATAATCTTAACAACTGAAGAAATTTAGTTTCATTGGTATGGTAATTAATTCATGCTATTTTCATTCCTTTTAAACCTATAATGAATTGCTTGATAGAGAAAGCAAAGGTACACTACAGATAATCTTTGTTATCTCAGGGCTAGATTTTAGAAAGAAAATCATTTTCTGGTAACTGGATGCCTCTCAAATTATTATTTCAATGAACCTATATCCTCTTCTCTTTTGAGACTTCCCACAATATCAGACATGCGCATGCCAGAACTTCAAAAGACTGACTCAGTCATTCATTGATACAGGTTGTTAAGCCTGAGATACAGCTGTCAGTGTTCCCACTGGCTGTGCCTACAGAGAGGAGAGGAGGAGAAACAGGAGGAAATGCAGAAGGGGAATCTGAGTGAAGCATGGAGAGGACAAAAGTAGAAAGGATGAGATTTTAAAAACTGACAAAGGTTATATAGCTGAGTCAACACATTTTCCCTGAAACCTGAGAATTTCCTTTGTCTCACTATTTGTTCCCAACACATGATTGTGAGGGTCCAGGAAAAGTGTATGCCATATTGTTCTTACTTGAGAGAAGCAGGAGAAAAAAAAAAAAAAAAAAAAAAAAAAAAAAAAAAAAAAAGTAATTTTAACCACATCCGCCTGAAGCTGCACTCTCACTGCTGATGTCCCATTTGGTTCCACTCTCTTGAATTTCAATGAATTCCCACTGTCTGAGTATTCATCAGAAAGTACAAAATACAGTCATTGAAAGTTAAGGGATGCAATCATAATGCTTGTCAAGAAAATCTAAATTCAGTCTCATGCCAGTATTTGTTACAAATGATCCTTAATTACATGAAAGCAAACACCTTTTGTTGTATACCTCTCTAAATTATGGATTTCTTCAATATAATCATTTAAATATGAAATGCCATGTCCCGCTGCCTTTAAAAATACAATCTCAGGAGTTTTACGTTCCTCTGAAATACATGGCGCAGTGTTCTGTGGTGTAGTTTTTATACAGAAGTTGATGCCTCAATGAAAAAAAAAAATGGAAGAAAGCATTGGTGATCCTGATAATACAATAACTCAGTGTCTTAATCTCCATTTCTTGTACAAGTGGTTTTTAAAAAACTAACTAGCCATTGTTTCTTGGCCTTACTGTTAGAGGGGCTAACAGTATTTCAAATTCTCATCAGCGTGTTGATGATTTTAAGATATTTATTATCAAATTACTGCACCTTTGGCAAATTTCTTCCTGTGTGTTTCAAATTCTACAGAGCATTTCCAGTATCACAATCAATGTAATCACGCTGGAAACTATTTTTGCCTTTTATTCAAAACCACTACAGTGGTTATCCTTATAAAAGGATATTGGATTCTATTTATTTTCAAATTGCAAATGTGAAATGAATGTGAATGTCACACAATATCCTTATAAGCTGCTTCAAATTGGAACAATTACTGAAATGGCACGTACCTGTTTTTACTTGAGTCTGTGCCAGTTGACATTTTTGTTGTTTCACACTGCAAATTACCTAATACAGACAATTAAGACCAAGTATAGTACCACCATAATCTTTCCTCTAAAAGTCTTATCCCTGCAGTTCGCTCTAACCACATTAATAGAAATATTTTGACAACAAGGAGAAATAAAAGCTTGAAATAGCTGTTATCAAATTTGAATAGTACAGGAAACTTCTAAAACATTGCCTAACAAGATCTAGTCAGTTTATCATGCAGTAGGTTTGCAACAGCAGCCCTTATTTTTCTGTGCTGAATACGTTGCATAAAAAATTGCATTCAAATCCACATAGATTCTCAATATGGCCACAACAATTTTTTATAAACCCTTCTACACTTAAAGGGACAAATATATTCACTTCTGAGTATTCTAGATAGCAAGTCACACATGTACTTGTCACAAGTGTTCTTATCTTGTAAAACATAGCTGTGACTTTAGGGTATTAATTGTAATAAGATATGTACTACTGAGACACTATGAAGCCCATGCATTGGAGGATTACTGCTGGATTAGTCTTTTTTTTTTGAGTTGGTCTTTAAGCAACTAAGACTAAGACTGTAAATCTGACAAGATAGTTACACTTCCACTATTTATCAGACTGATAGACAGAATCAGACTGATTCTGATGCCATTAATGGGAGTGTTTCCATTAATAATTTCCACTAATTCAGCAGGAGTACTGCTAAACCAGTAATGGCAAGATTCCCAAAGTCTGAAAAAAATGCTCCAAATAATAACTACAGTTTAAATGTTGAATGATTTATAAACTAGCAGCAATACCACTAAAAGTAAAATATTATTGATTCTTGGTGAAAAGTGACCACAAACCACAGTTTTTAATTCAAAACTTGCAACTTCTCCAGAACTCTACTCACCTGAGATTCTTACAGAATAGCTAGATAACGCTTCTAGAATTTAAAAATCAGAACACTCTTGAGCTCACATTCAACTGAGTCTTGCTCTTGTGAGAGAAAGATATGTTACATTCACAGTATTTCACATATCCCAAAGAGGATGCGGAAGCAATAAGCTTTGTGTTTGCACTTTAAAAACTTCTGATGAAATTCCTATTTTAAAATTATATTTGAGAAAATTTTGTCTGTTGAGCCAGCCAGGGCTTGCTACATTTCAAATATTTGGAATGTCTTAAAATAGAATAACCTAGAAATTGCATGAGATTATTCTGGGAAAAGGTGGAAAGGAAGTTTTGTAGCTAATGCTGAAAGAATTAGTACGCACTTCAAAGACACATACAAGCAGTTGCACTCACTTCACTCGGATGGTGGTTATCTTCATCTGGACTCTGAGATGATACAGACTGGAAGTTATTTAGTGATGCTGGCAAGATTTTGGGCCTGAACTAATATATCCTGCACCCAGCAACACTTACTATCTCAGGCTTAGAGCCAATTGAAAATAAATTTTTGGTTCTCAGATTGATCTCACTCAAATGAGTGGAATAAACTCACTCCCACTTGCTGTCTCCATGGAGATGCAGAGATAAAATGATTAGGCCCCTTACAAGTATAGCATAAAATGAAATTTTATGATAATAAATATAAGAAAAGTCACAATTAAGCTGCAACAAAAAGAAGTATTTATTCAACCTCCTTTCAGCAATTTGTTTTAAAATGAAAAGCAAAAAGAGTTGGCAGATTGGGAATTATCTATACTATTATAATTAAAGGCAGAGATTCTGCATCTTCACGCTAGAACAAAAGGAAAGTTAAGCAAATAAAGAGGCAACTCAGAAGTGGGTTACTGACAAATTAAAGCTGCTGAAATATGCTTGCAGGAAAACAGGGAATGGATTAAAAAATGAACTCCTGTGGAAAATCTGCTATCTTATTCCAGAAAAGCAGAACCAATTTTAAAGAAGGACTTTCAAATAAGAGGCAAATTGGCAACTTCCTAAGAAAGAAGCAGATAAGCTATAAGAAGCTTGGCTTATCAAATGGAAATTTGGTTTCAAAAGGGGTACACTGAAACAGAAATAATAAAAAAAAAAACAGGGAAGTTTTCCCAGGAGCGAGCCTCTGGCTTATTTGTAGGGTAAACACTGATCAAAGCTTCACAAAACTAGAAAGTATTTAAGGCCTTAACACAAGCGACAAAATCAAATTTTATTTTTAGCTATTAATAGCAGCACAAGAGATACAATAACCAAGGTTTGATCTGAAATACAAAGGAGATTTTCAATAAATTGATTCTGACTTGAGATAGCACCTTTCTCGTTAAAATAAAGTATACTTCCATTGATTCTTAACACGATTACAAAATGACAGTGTACAGTAATAAAGACTTGCTCAAAAGGAGCTCAGGCTTCAAATGGGATCTTGTTTGAGCAGTTACACACTGCTGTGAGTGAAAAGGTAAAGAAAGAACCTCAGCTGGAGAAAGAAATACGTATTACAGCAAGTGATATGCAATTTCATGCAATCACTACATAAGAGACAAGCCAGTGAAACTTTGAGCAAAGCTGTTGTCAGAGAAATCACACTGGAAAATGTGGAAAATAAATGCGCTACTTCTAATTTAGCAGAAATGACCTGCACACACTATCAAGGGTCCAAACAAATGCTTTCCCAAGGGCAGAGCTTAGCACTGCTTGCAGAGCAAATTGCTACATAGAACCATGTTTCTGCAATTCCCATCTTAAGTAGCACTGGCCTCACGGTATGTTGGAGCCAGTGTTGCAGTAATAATGACCAAAGGACACTCTGAAATATTCAAAGAATTGAGACACATCGAATATTTATTTAAGCCACTGCAGGAACCCAGTTTATATACAAATCGTTTAAATCATGATTAGGTGATGACATTTGGTCTGTTCCTGTAGTACTGCAAAAACAAGTGAGAAAACTGGACCAATGTCTGTATTTTTCTACATCCATGTGAATGCTTTTCCATCAGTCTTTACAGTCACTCTCCACAACTCCTACTGGAGCTCTTTCACTTTGTACAATTTAATTTAATCCTCCTTAGGCCAGGATGAAGAAGACTGACTAGACAGACATGAGAAATGACTGGTGAATTCAACAGACATGTATTTTATAGAGAGTTGAGCAGTTCTACCCAGTTTGGAAGAACCTACTCAACAAAATATTCCATGCACCAATTAAGTACTCACTTGGTTTTGAAATTAAAAAATAAAAAATAATTTATTAATATAAATTATATAATTAATATAAATTATTAATTTTAAAATTAATTTTAAAATCACAAAATGCATAACTAAACTATGAAACTAATTGTACCAGGGCACATGAAGAAAATTAAGTGGAAAAGTGTATGAAAAACAACTAAATACATTCACAGAAGAAAAATCTTCTAAGTGTCAGTAATGAAATTACAATGAGAGAAGTGGCAATGAGGTGATAACCTCCAACTCAGACAATTCATATATGATAAAATTAACATAACTGCCTAGTAATTTGAATCATGCTTCACTTTTCACACTCAAACCGAGTTGCCTCATGCCCATTTCTGCACCTTTGGGGATAACCATGCAAATTCCCACTAAATGCTAATGCAGAGGCACAGAACATGTCATGCTTTGGTGTGTGTGCATGGTTTATACCGCAGCTCTGAGAAGCTAGGCATGCTGAGAGCAATATGCACCGTACCCACTCAGTGCAAAGACAAATTATTTTTCAGTTTTTTAAGAAAGGTCATAAAATTCTGATGAGGAGGGACCCTTATTATCACCAAAGCAAGAACTGCCTGAAGGTCTTCATGGAGCAAAAGCAGGCCTTTGAGGCAGTTAAGCTGAGTTTATTACACCATGCAAAACAGCCTCCACCAGCTGATTTTCAAACAATTTTCAGTTTAAGAGAGGATTTCTTGTCATTATGGTCAGTCTGACTATTCACAGTACTGAGCAGATAAAATTGCCCACCTGAAGATTCAATCTATTATCACTGCTGGTTCTCTTAGATTCACAATTAAAATGAAATGATTAATCCTTAAGATGTTTACATTTCTTGTTAATTTAATGACAAACAAAGTGACTTTAGTTTAATTGTGTGTTTGGTTTTAATTTGCTTGCAACTAGCCACAGAAAAAACACAGAGGATTTCTTTTCCGACAGCAACTTGCGCTTGAATTGTGAGGATGAATAAAGTACAAGAAGTTATGTGAGGATCAATAAAGTACAAGAAGTTATCTAGAAGCCATATTATTTTCAGTAAACGATTTTAGCTTTTCTTCATTTACATTCCTGAAAATGTGAATGACACACGCGCACAAAAATAACGTCAACTTTCCATCTCCCTCAGTAGTCAGTTTTCTGCTCTGTGATGAAACACAGCCCTGGTTGGTTTGGTTCCCTGAATCTCTTACGATTACCGATTCATCAATTTTTCCCATGTTGAAAATATAACTAATTACAGAAAAGATAACAAAAACAAACTCTGTTAAAAGTTACTTAAAATGGGATTTATACAGTTACTGTTACTGTTAATTATGTCACATTGGCAGTCACATTAATAGTCCTCGTTTAAGACACTATAAAAGTCAGGATACCAATAATGACCAACAAAATATTATCAAATCCCAGAATAAACAGAGATAATAGAATTTTGAGAAGTGTCAGGCATGCCCTGAGCAATTAATTAGACAATGAAGATGTTATAAAATATCCCCTTATCAAGTTGTTTCCAGAACAGTTTAATCAAGCAGTGTAAGTCCCCGTTGCATTTGGTGCCAGACGTTATACTTTAAAAAAATAAGTCAACTTCCCCTGTTAATTTCTTTTAGGTATTTACCTTCTCACAGTGAAATTCATTTCAGTAATTATTTTACGTGAGAAAATATCTTTCCCAGAAGCCAATAACTACACTCCATTTCATGCCATTAGTTTTTACTTAAAGAGGTGAGGATCAATTAAATCAGTATATTTTTATTACATTAAATAAACTGGAGGTGTTGAATGATTTTTGTTTTCACTTTGTTTCTATTAACTGTCAGTTAAACTAATTGCTACCTTTGCTACCTTTGAATCACAGTACTTAATTCTAATATTCAACTACTCTAACATTATTCTTTTCCTGCTGCTTTTCTTAGTTGTTTTTGTTTATGTTAGCCATAAATAAATTGCCATCAAAATTAACATCTCTTTCTGACAGGTTATGAATTACAACAAAGTATACAGTTCCCTACAGGCTTCAGTAAGCTTCCATTCTCTGACTGAATGTTCTTATTTTAAACAGTAAGGCAAATACAATACCAGTCACAGGTCAGCAGCTATTATACATCCTAACACATGCCATTAAAGTAAATTAATCTGGTATTTATTAAATGTCCAAAGTAAAAGATCAGTTCAAAGACCACCCAGAGAAGCACTTGCTAATTTCATTATCTATCTATTGCAGGAGTAATATTCAGCCCATTAAATTAATGCTGCAGACTGCATATGGACACAAGTGCAAATCAAACAGGTTGAAAACAAGCTGATTGTATCTGCAGTTCCACACACTGCATAGTATAAATGCAAAAGGTACACCAAATAGGACTGATGGTCCTGCAACTTTCAGGAAATGAGAAGGACTGAGGCAGCTGGTGCAGTCTAATGCAGAAGGACCTCACTGCCTGCCCAGCAGCACCCTCTCTTCCTTGGGCTGTATTCAACACTTTAGTGGAAGCATCAATAGCAGCGCTGAGCTCTGCAGACTCCTGCACAGTCAGCAGATTTCTGTTCTCCTGTGATCTTTTTCCCCACTAGCCTGCAAGACACACCACAGAACAAAAGCAGAGACACCTTCTTATAGCAATTACACCACGAGAAAGCTGAGTCTGCTGCTCACTGTTTGGTGCTGGTATCTCACTCATTTCAGCTGCATCTCTTTCAAACAGACTTCAAGAAGTAAGTCTAACTTCAGTTTTCTAACAGAAATCGGCAGGGCTTCTCAGTGTTAAAAGAAATAATAATTTATTCCAATAATGTGGATTTGTAGCTGAACCCAAATCAGTCTGCCTCTACAGATTTCAATTGATTTACACCTGGGATTAATAAGCTATTGATGTTTGCATTCAAGTATACAGATCAGACCGTGACTTGAAGACAAAGCCTCTCAGTTAGCAGATAAAGCAGAAACAAAGCAACCCAGTCTGTGGAATTGAGAAGAGTGGGGATAAAAGGACATCACATCCCATACACTATCAGGGGAGGGGGATGCCTGGAAGAAGAGTCTCAATGAGGTAACATATCCTAGCCTTGCTTCTGAGGGAATCCTGAATATGCTTCAATAAGAAAAGATGGAACGATGCAAAGGTGTTCTAAAGAAGGAAGGGTAATAGGTAGAATGAAAAGCACCATTTGAGAGATATCAGAGAAGCAGAAATCAAAATGGCTCATCAGTTTTGTGATGATAAACTGGTAAAGAATTCTCAAAGTCCTTACTTGCCTTCAAGCCAAACTGAAGCAGAAGTTAGTGCTCTAAACTTGGTTAATCATGCTATGACCTTCAACGTTTTTCCTGCCAGTGGACATCTTTCTAACAGCTGTAATTAGAATCCTTTTCCTTTCTCCAACTACTGCATTGTCTGAGGCAAAAATCTGTCTTGGCAAATAAGAGATTGGGATTTGAGTATCTTTGGAACTATGAAGTATGAACTGAGAATATATCCTAACCAAGAAAACATTATATACAATTTAATAGCTGCATTTGAGAAAGTCAGCAGCCCACAACTATATTTTGTACCAATACAATCAGTTCAAAGTATGTTAGATTTATCTGGAACAGTTATACTTCAGCGCTTCATACAAAATCCACAAAGAAGGCCCAGGTAATGCATCTTTCCTTCATAACTCCAAGAAACTACACAGACTACTTCAAAAGGTAAGGGGAGCTTACTTTTTTCTAGTTCACAACAGAATTGGATTCTCCAGCTAAAAACTAGTTTGCCTGTCCCTTACAGAATGGTGTTTAATATACAATCCATTCATAACAAACACTTGCAGCTCTTGATAGGATAGCTCTGAAGTGCTCTTCTGATAAAGTTGTTTTTATAATTAACCCTCCAACACATAAAAGCTTATAGAGTTTGAATGTCACATAACACAATTTGTTTCCAGTTTTTTTCCAAATCAGTATAAAATCACATACCCTCAGAAGCAGTCTTCAGCACTGTTAAAGGATATTTGACATAGATGAACCTATTTCATATTCAGATTCTCTGCTGAATTCATACCTGCCATTCTAAAACAAGTGAATATAAGTTATAACACCCTTAGGCAAAGTATGAAGAGGATTAATCAGACTGTAGTCTAACTGGGTATTGAACATCACTTCACACAAATAGTGTGCCACTGAAAGTGTAATCACTATACAGTAGACAAAGTAACACAGAAAATAAGAAATCTCATTATATTTGGCATTGCATTGTGAAATGTTCCCCATTAAGCGATGGGAATAGAATGTTTATGACCTAATTTATTCAAAACATGTTTGTAACTGTCCAGAGTAGCACTGTTTGATCCAAATAAAGGTTAAAGCAATTTGAGTGGAAAAAGATGTGTAGTCAAAACATATAAATTCATTGCTCACTGGTAGCTAAAAGAAACTGCATGCTTTTCTGCTTCTCATATACATAGCATAGCCAACAAAGACACTCTTTTCTTCTTTTCCCCATTAAAAAAAAAAAATAGAAAAGGAATGGGGCAAATAAGAAGAGAGAAGAAATTGAAGGAGAGAAGAATCAATATTTATGACCTCACTGATGTAAGCACAACATGGATGGGAAATAAAGAAAAGGTGTTAATAATAAAAAGCTGAAAGGTATTACTTCTTTATTTGACAAAAGCTGTTAGGAAAAAAAAAAAAAAATCAACGTCAGCAATATCAAATAATAATATAATAATGATTCTAAAAATCTAAAATAGTACCCAAAATTTAAAGTCAGAAGGCAGGCTGCAGAATTGACATCCAGATAATAATAGCATAATATAGAATTGAATATCTTCTAAAAAATACAACTGATCCTTTTGAAAAATAAAATGGAAAGGCTAATAATCTAGTTTAAGTGATAGTCTGTTACATTTGAAAAAGCAATCTTAAATCCCTCAAGGTAATTAAAATCTCCTTGATCTCTCAGCCTGAGTTGCAGTTGCTGGTATGTATATCCAATTCAAAGAAGACAGAGTGAGCTTTAAACCATAAAGGGTATTGAAATAGAGCTACCCACCAGCATGAGAAAGATATTCATTTGCTAGATTAGTAAGTTAATTATAACAAGGATAATATAAGGACATTCATGCTCATTCCAGTCTCACTCTAAGTTAATACAGACACCAAACTTCAGAAAGTGAGCTATGAAACAGGCGCATCAATAATCCAAAAGTAAGGGATTTGGTCCTGAAAAGGGGACTGAAGAAAACAACATAAAATTAGAATTTAATCTCACCATTCATACAAGTAGGGCACACTGTCTTCTTTCACATTCCCTTCACTGCAAATTCAGCTGAATAAGAATAGCAGATGATAAAGGCAGAAACACAATGTTTAGGAAATCATTAAGAGAGAAGGCATATTATTAGTTAGAAAAATATTCTCTTTTCACTCTGAAGTAATTCAGTGCCAGCCAAGGATATAACACCTATTCTACCTATTAGCATAGGAGGACAATACTTGAAGGTTATCTAAACCATCTAAAGTTCATCTAAATCATCTAAACTCCAATTTTTTTAAACATGATGCAAGAGCGAAATTTCATTATGTTAAAAACATAGATGTCTGAGAAGTTCTGACACTGACTTTTTGCACATGGTCCACTTTCACCTGGCATTGACACACTCAGAAAATTTTCCTTTTTTAATCACACACTTGATTGCTCTTTGCTAGAACAATTTTGTCACTGTTAAAACAATCCAAAATGCACTAAAAACTCAGAAAATCATAACACTTATTCTCTCCTAATTTGATCTTTCTATTCATTGCTCTAGCACCTGCAGTGGCAGACTTATAAGCCTGGTATGTGTTATTACATTCTGCTCTGAACACCAATTCTCACTGCAATGAACTACCAGGTAGAAGACAGGATTTACCGGTGGACAAACTATAGAAAACTAGAGCAAATAGCAGAGATCATATCTACCTTCCAAGCAAAATTATGTATATTTTTAATAATTTTATGAGATTTTTCTTTGTGTTTATTTTCTTCATATTTGGGGCTCACTTCTTTTATCAAAAAGTAGTAGAGAAAAAAGAGAAATATTCTAATTTCTTTCTAAGGCAATTATTTCTGTTTTGATGGGGAAATATATACCATTTTTTTCTAGAATACTCCTAAATAATACTTATCTATTCATCTATGTATCTTCTGTGTAGCTCTTGGTTATATAATCGGCAAAATTTTCTCTTCCTTCTTCCAAAGACTCCCATTTTATAATCTCCACCTTCGTTTTCTTTTTTACTTTCAAAATAAATTCCAGTTTGCACTACATTCTCAGCTCCCTGAGATATTCAACAAGAAGTCAAAATGTCCGTAAAGCCATTTTACATCTTCCTCTCAACAAAAGGCAACCAAATGCCTGGAACAGTATAACAAGTTACCATTAATTTAGCTCAGTACTACAAAAACAGTAACATCAATTCAGTAGTGGCCAAACGTGTGCTGAATGGGAACCTGTGAGCTCAACTGACCACCACAGATGCAAACGAAGATAAGCTCTGTTTTTAAACCTGATTACAGAAGAATTACAATTATAAATGATGCTTTGAAAGTTCAGTAAGGAGGCTGTTCATAAAACACAATCTGAAACTGTTAACTGCAGACTTCTTGATACGAGTCATGTAAGCTTTTTTTCTACCCCATAATCACAGAATACTCGCTTCTGCAGGGCAATCCTACTGCTCTCCCCAAGCCACCTTCTATGCTGGCTGAGGTGGAAACACTCAAACAAGGCAATGCAATGTGCAGCTGTTCTTGGGCTCTGCCTCCCAGCTGAGGCCTGCAATCAAAGGCATTCTGCTAAAAAACAAAACAAAATATTCCTGAACAGTAGTTACATATTAATATTTAATTACCACAGTACCAAACATACAATGCCTAGCAATATAGCACTGTTAATTTTTGTTTTGGTTTGGTTAGGTTGTTGAGACTAAAGCAAGGGAAACATTGGAAAGGGCAGAAACAAATAGAAGGTAGCTATAATACTGCAAAACTTCAAATGATGGTGAATAAGGATGTAAAATGTCAGCCATGACAGAGAAATGCCAGGCAATAAGATAAGCAAAGTGTCCTCAGCTAGGCATTCAAATGATCCTGCATCTAATCTCAAAAGCTTGAACTGAAATATAATAGCAAAGAAAAAAAAAATAATAATAAAAGGAGGATTGGCTGGTTATCAACTAAGCTAGGTGGTATCCTAAGTGAGTGACACATAGGTCTTTCTGTTACTTTAAAAATATTTCCTGTAAACATTGTTAAATAATCTTTGGAATATTAAAGATTTATTATTAGTTATAAACTCCTGATTACATCTCTACCCAGTGGGATATCGACTTTAAATTGCACCTACAGCAAGTTGTGGTGAATAAAAGCCTATGCAACCATTTATTTATCTGCTCTTAGAATTACACATTAGAAAAACTGACTTCAAGTTCTTACCAGGATAAACAAAGGACAATTTTAGATTGAAAGTTCATTCTGCGTGTCTCATTGAATATGGTGGAAGTTTAGCTCATGCAGCTTACAACCAATGTAGAGAAACAGCCTGAAAGCTATGCACAGTGTGAGGAAAATCTGAAGTTTTGTAACTTTGCAGAGCTTTTTTGTTAATCAGGATTTACATGTTCTGCATATCACTCACACCTGCACCTGCTTTTACTAATGTCTCTTTCAAAACAAAAATACCTGTTGTTTTTGAACAATTCTTTAAAAAAAAAAAAAAAAAGAAAGAAAATCAGAATCTACCAATATGAGAGAAATTATTTTTCAATGTTGAGTAGCCTACTCATACAGAGTAAAGAACTTATCCAAAATAAGCAGTACAAAGAAGCATTCATAAATATTCAGTATCTCTTGCCCCTTTTTCTTTTATGCTTTTCACATATATAATTCATCCAGTTTCTGTACTAAGTGTCTTTCACTCTGTTCCTTCCTTCAGTTTTAAAATGAAAAAGTGAAAATGCTGCAAAATGAGTCATTTGCCACATCCCAAGCACAGTGACAAAGTTTGTATCGACACATAACATGAAGAACCTTTAATACTTAGGTACAGGGAAATCATATAGGTGTCAAAAAGTAAGTCACTTAACTCCTGTTATACAGACTGAGGAAAATATATGTTTTTGTATTACTGAAAGCTGGCAAAGCCATGCAAACATTTCTTCAGCAAACATTTTTGTATATAGAAATTGTATATAGAATGCAAAGAAGGAAAAAAGTTGCCCAAGTCTAATAAAAAATCAACTTGAAGTTTTTGATGGGATAAAGGTTGGACAACAATTTTAGTCTATCACTTCATAACAGGCCTCATGACTTTAAGCTTTCAAGTATGACAAAATTATTTTTGTGTCAAAATTTAAAAAGCTGTGTTTGCCCTTTTACAAGGACTTTTCATCCACTTTGCTACCAGATTAATGAAAATCTCTGTCGGAGACTACACTAAAAATATTATTTTCCAACTAACTCAATAAGAAGAAAAAGTATCAAAACAATAATGATTACTTCAAGACCTTGAAGAACATGTAAAGTGAATTTAAAAAAATAGTACGATTATAAAGCACGGGGCTAAGATGCCAGCTGATTACCTTAGATGTATGGAAAGATTCCGTAAATATGCTGAAACACAAAATGGAAGGAAATTACTGGTTAACTGTTTCACAGGCAAAGCAAGTGACTGATGATAAAGAAGTTGACACATCAAAAAGCTTTATTCTTTACACGTAAGGTTCACTGTAACCATATCCTACAAAGTAAACCAGAGTGTCAGCCTTATTAGGGAAACGCTAGACTAGTAAACATTTAAATAAATTATACACATCGTAATTTGCAAAGCTTGATTAAATTCAGTTTTGGGGACACAGAGAAGCAGCTGAAACAGTCTCAAACTTCAATGATTTTTTCTAAAATTCACAGTGGAATAGCAAATGTCCAAGGGGACTGGAGAAGGATAATCATGATACTACCTTTAAGAAGGAGGGAAGGAAAAGACTGGGGAATTAGGGACAGCCTAAATTTGAATCCTGGAAGGATTCTGGAACACATTACTGAGCAATTTATAAGCACCTTAGGTATAATAAGATGATAAAAAACAGATGATGTGGATTTGTCAAGAAAAAATGTTGTATCAAACCAGCACAATTTATTTCTTTGACAGAGTTGCAAGCTAATGGATAACAGGGAACCAATTGATGTGATATACATTAACATTACTATTTTTTCGAATATTCTCTATGGCAATCTCATAAATACTGTATGGAAGTCTGGTCTGGATTATTTCCCCTTAACAGGGGAAATACTGGTTGAAAAAGTTCCCATAGAAAAGTTTTCAGTGGTTCAATGTCAAATTGATAGAGAATTCTGAACAGCAGAAAAAAAACTATTTCTAGTCAATATTTTCATTGATGATTGACTGATTAGTGATATAGAATGTGAAGGAGATGGAAAGCAGAAAACAAAATTTGCAGATTACAAAGATGAAAAGTGTTGCAAACATTTTCAATTCACCTGTGTTTCCAGGATAATTTTTAACAATCACAAAAATTATTCAAAATCAGAAGCTAACATCTATAAAGACAGAGGGCAACATTGTACTTGGGATAAAGAAATCCAGTGTGCCAGTTTCTCACATGAATTTAGAAATATCTCTCCAAACTTGGTAGTGTAGAAAAGAAGAAAGTTAACCATAAACTGATTAAGGAGTTAACAATGGAAAACACAAGATAAAATTGTGAAATTCATCTTCAAATACTTTAACTGGATTTTTTTATGCAACGTGTGGGTAATTATTCCACTTTATTTACTGTCACAAGTCCTCTGATAGAAAGAACATTTCCTGTTTAAAATATTGACCTGAACAAGGATTTACAGCAATTTAAAAGGAGAGAAGAAATATAAATAAGTTTAGAAAAGGTGTGATCTGAGATTTAAAGCCCTAAAAAGATTGACCTCTTTTGACCTCTTCTAGAAAAAATTAGAAGAGGTTAAATACAATTTTTCAATATTTAGGTTTTTGTCAGTCAACCATTGGCTATGTTCAATCATAAAGAGAAAGAAATGTTACCACTATTTGAATACAGATTCAGCTTAAATGCTAAGGACAATTTATGGGACAGGAGAGGTACCTGAATTGAAATCTCCTACAAACACATAGTCCCAATTCCATATACATTTTATGTTTGAGACTGCGGTGCTATTTTTCAACATGAAAGTACATATCTAATCACACATCCCTGTTTCCTATAGCCTCATCCATCTGTTGAGAGAATGAATAAAGTAGCATTAGTATTGACAAGAATGGAAGCCTTCAGCAGATGTATGAACAAATTTAGTAGAATATCTAAAAAATTACTGATGTACTTGGGAGAAAAAGAATAAACTAAAGCTGTATCATGTGTGTGTTGACTCAAATTTATTAATATTGTCAGTTTGAAGCAGATCAGGATCTATCAAAAAAGGCAAGTTTGGTAAATACAGACAGTATCATGAAAAGGTCAAACCTAGCGTTCAGTAAACCTAAGGGCTGCTAAAGGTGGCATTTGTAAGTCAAATTAATACAGATCTACAGCTGAAAAATCTCTCTTTAATACTCAATATATCTTTAGGCAAATATTCATTCTGTCTTTCCTAAGCTGCTCACATCTCTGTTTCTCCCATTCAATTGTTTCTTAGCATCTGTTATTTAAAAGGTTCTATAAAGTGACACCAAGTAGTCCACCTAAACACAGCCTAATACGGAACAGGTTGGTGAGCAAGGGAATCTTTTTGATGCTTTTCCTGTTTCTAGCAGAGGAAATACTCCTTCCATTCTTAGGGAAAATTTTCCCAGCTACAATTTTTAATGTTGAAATGTGTATATGTATGTGTATATATACATGTATACACATATATCAGCATGTAAGTACAAAACAGTTAACAAAACTGCTGTGTCTGTCTCCATCTCTGGAGAATCATATATCACATTCTATGCACTTTCATGATTTAGTGGCAATTCTTTGTGTCTTATTTTCACTGCACACTCTACAAACTTAGTTACAGTTCTAGTAGCCAAAGAGATCTCTCAAAACTAAGAGAAAATAGCTTCCATTTCAAAGCATGATTTTCCAAATACAGCTACCCACAGTTAAATACCAAAGTAACTGGTCTAATTTTAGAAACAGTTCCTTTATCTTCAGTGAATTGTAATGTGACTGCTGCCTCTTATAACACTTCTTTACCATCACGTTCACCATGACAGATGTGGGTCATTAGAACCAGAAATTAACTATATGCAGAAGGGATTGCGAACAGGCTGGTTTTGATGGAAAATCTACAAACAACCAGAACTTGGGGGTCAGGTAATGTTGTATAAAAATTACTTTCTGCCAGTAAAAACAGAACTGTAGGAGGCAATTATCTGACGATAAAAAATTCTATGCTTCTTGATTGGACTAACATATGGACTCCGTGAGTTTCCTGGACCCAGAAAACAGTAAAACTGTGACCCTGATAGAGTCTGACATCAGTCATCATAGGTGGTGTGGAAAACATTCACCAAATGGAAGAACAAATCCAAAGTTTTAATCCCAAAGGATAACAGAAAATCTTTGCTCCTTGCAGACATGATTGCCAAAGTGCATTCTTCTGGGAAAAAAAAAAAAAAAAGTCTACATAAGAGGTCCACAAATGTCTTTCATGTATTAAACAGTTGCAGATCTCGAAAGCGAAATGATATGC
Source organism: Centrocercus urophasianus (assembly GCF_019232065.1). Lineage (NCBI taxonomy): Eukaryota > Metazoa > Chordata > Aves > Galliformes > Phasianidae > Centrocercus > Centrocercus urophasianus. The sequence goes on along the minus strand of NW_024884475.1, from coordinate 27,594,282 downwards.
CCCTAAACACAAGCAGAATTTGTGTTAAAGAATAGCCTTAAAATATTATGTTGAAGGGTTGCTTGCAGAAATCAAAGGTTTTGGTTCAGCAAAGAACATGTGGGCTGCTCTATCCAGAACGTGCTGCTTGCCATGGCAGTGCCTGCATTCTACTAGCAACTACTGTGCACATGCACCATTTTGCATTTCAGCAGCAGCAAGTTTTTCCAGTCACCATGGATTCCACAGAAAAACAGGACTTTGAGAACAGTTATTTCACTGCAGTATTTGAGTTAAGACAAAATTATTTTGCAAAAATGGAGGACAAAGCAGACTAATAAACAAAACTGTGAGAAGAAATTATCTCAGGTAAAGAGACCTGAAAGAAAGTCATCAGTTACAACCTGATACTTTTCCCCTTTTCTCCAATCCCTTTTTTCTCTTTCCTTCTTGCAATTAGCTTTGTAAAAGTGTTTGCTTTGATGCTACATAACTGAATGTAAAGAAGTGCAACTTAAAAATAAAATATTAAAAATAGTATACAGAATTTTCATCGCTGTTTTATTGCTACTTGGCAGACCTGGTACCTTTACCATTAACATACAGAGGAAATCGCCTTCAATGTCTGAAAACACAAGCATTTACACACAAATTAGAGTGTTTCACCTGCAAACACATGCAAGAAACCACCAGAAATTGCATCACCACACAGAAATCTGTAATGAGATATTTAATTAATCTTCATTGATTTGATCATTATGACAGAAAAATAATGGCCAGTTAATCAGTGGTGTTTGCTAATCCTTGAAAGCCTTAGCTTCTAAAATGTTCATTTACTGCTGTTTCAATGTCTAAAAAGAGTAAAATAATTTTCATGTACAAGCTGGTTTTTTTTCCTGTGTTTAGAATAAGTCTGCGAGAGTTCTTTACTATTATACCACATCCGTAAAAGATAAGCCAACAACAATTTCACATTTATAACACAAGCAATTATTAGTCTAGGTCTTGCTGTCAGATTGTATTTAAATTGATTCCAGCTGTTTATAGGAAAGGGACAGGCAGGTGCTAGAGCTGTGCACCTCTGTTTCTGGTAGTAAACATAATAATGATTTGACAGCAACACTCATCATAATCTTTCCTGCCCTGCTGTCACACATACATACACATTGCTAGCAACAAACCCTTATGTAACAGAAAACTGAATATGATGCAAGTTGTGACTTGTGGGGAGCGTAAAACGATTCTTCCCGGAATTAGGAGATACCACAGCCTAAAGGCTGACATTTAACAGATGTGTATCTGCATGGTGAGCCAGTCCAAAATCCTTGATCAAAATAAGTACATCTTAAAAATTAACTGCTTTTTAAAAATTCTTTAGACTCCTGACTAGTTGCAGCACTCCAATTCACAAACAAATCTCCTGTTATAGAAACTGCTTTATAGTGTATTTCTCATAAAAGTATTGACTGGAAAACTGAAGCCTTTTAGTGCAATAATATATATGCTGTGTTGCAGATGGATCCAAAATTGATTGTTTTTCTGTTGGAAGATATGTCTGTTTCCCAAAGTTTTTTTTGTTTCATCCACTGCTGTGATAGATGCCTGCAGCACGGTAATCTATATTCTCCTCTTCAGTGCTTAACTCCTTCTGTACCACTCACAGTCCCTGCCATCAAGAAATCCATACCACAAGGCTCGGAGATGTGAAATTTATTTCAGGAAAGCTGCACTCTCGCATTTTTATAGGACAAGAGAGGGTATGTAGAGAGCTGTGCTTCTAATAAAGGGCATTTTCACAGTCAAAATGCATTGCTTCTATTACTAGTAATCTGAATTTGAGCTGGTTGATTGTTATATGTGAACAGCTTCACTACATTTTCCTATGTCTAAATACGCTATTTAAACACAAATACATTTTCTTCTGTTAACCAACTCTGAAAGCAAAAATATTCCTTTCTATTCGGACTGCTTTTTCTTTCTGCCAAATGAAAAACAAATCGGTTGCAAACATGTCTCCTTATTCAGCTAGCTCAATGCCTGCAACCAGCAGGCAGAAATGTGCTGACAGAAACACAAGAGCCACCAACCCACAGCCCTGCTCTGTTCTGCATGTCTACACCCTGATGGGCCAGGCCATTTCGATATTTTATTACCTGCTTTTACAGTGTCTTTACATTTGTTCTGAAGCTTGCAACTCTGAAACGTGGTACATATTGAGGTACACCAGGTTACTGAACTTTTAGTACAGTAGAAACAAATATGACTTACTGCAATAGTTTAATTGTCATTTAAAACAAATTCCTATATTTTAAGTGGTTTAACAAACAAGTAGCAGGTGTTTTCCCTGCAGATGAAAGTAGATAGCAGCCAGTTTCTCCAGAAGCTGTAATGCCAGCAATAAAGTTATTTTAGGAAAAAAATATGAAGTTTATTGAATCTGTTATGTTTTACTTTAACATGCAGAGAACACGCATTACTCTGTGCTCCTGAAGAGGTATTTACATCTACAATGCTAATCTGTTGTTTGCTTAATAATGGATCAAATTCAGCACAAACAGCCAAATAATGTCACAGGAAGCATTCTCATTCTGCTCAATAGCCTATATAGTATAGCCACTGAGGGAATACCAAAAAGGGGTAAATGTCTCAAACCACACAAGGCACTCTGGCACTGCTGCCAACAGAAGCATGATCTGCCGTTCCCAAGCAGCAGTGATGTCTGGAAAACTGGGCTAGAGCAATCAGAGACACTGTGCATGGATATCTTTATCTCAGAGCACTTAATGACAGGAAATAGTCATTAGAAATGTATGTTTTATATAAGCTAGGATCTTGCATCAGCGTAGTTTGAAATTACTTACACAGGGATGACTGAAGATCTGGTTTCAGGAGCCAGATTTTCTCTGGGGAGGACAGAGGTTGTGGATTTTAGGCAGTGGATGTCTGACTGCAAAATATATACAAAGTACTTGCATCCAGAAGACTTTACCATAGACAGCAGATAAATGCCATTGGATTTCTGTTGCATTAAAATACCATCTACATATACTTTTTCCCATTTCTACAGGTCTGCTTTTAACATCCAAAGCTTCTTTTTCTGTGATGTACAATTGCATTACAGATTTACGAGCATTAGCACAAAATGAGAATGCAAAATGTCAGGTAGTTTATGCAAAAATATCTAGAATAACACAAATATTATTTCTCAGCTGAGGATATAGCTACTGTACCGGTGTTACATTTTAATCAAAAAACAGTTTTGAAGTGACTCACTTCACAATAAGTGTATAACAAATATCATTTCTTAACTAATGGTAGAGGCAACCATAGTGATACATTTGACTATTTTACATAAAAGTGCAGTCATAACACTAAAATATTGTAATACCTACCATTTAGGACTTCGTCTGCCTTCTTTGCTAAATACCATAACAACATGGAGCTTTACATCTAGGCAGTGAGAACGAAACTGACACCTTTCAGCTTAAAGAAAAAAAGCCTTGAGATGAAGGATTCAATCAGCTTCCACTGTTTGTACAGTTACAACACAAAGCAGAATGAACTATGCACATCTGAACTAATGGCAAGGATTTAAACACATTTCAGTGAAGTCCCACCCTCTAGGACTGAAGTTCTGCCATAGAAGCACTGTATGTAGGACAGAGCCTTTCCCTCCTCTTTCTGAAGTGTGAAATCTTCAAGGAGCAACTTTAAAGGTTTAAATTCTGTCTTTAAAATCAATATTAGAAAACCAGAACCAGATAATTTTGCATTTCTGTTTTCACCCTAATGCAAAGAGAACCCATTCTGAAGGGAAAAATGCAAGCCTGAGCTTTCTTGGTAATAAATATCCTTGTCAGCAGGAGAGGGAGTAGAGCACATTCATCAACAATCAGCTCCACTTAACCTGTGGGCCTGTATGGTAGGGAGGAGACACAGTCAATTCACTCTTTTAATTTAAGTAATTAATACTTCTGAAAACAAAATATGATCTTTACACCTTTTTAAGATAAGAATTACTCCAACATGAGGGACAAGAACCCTTCAACTTTACTCTGTACCAGTAGAGCCATATATATCAATATAAAGCAAAGATAAACAATCCCAAGAAAACGTAGAGAAAAGGCAGAAGAACTATTAAGTGTCTTAAATGTTACAGATCACAAGACGCTTGTGGCTTTGATATGTTTCTTACCTACAAATACATAAAATATTTCCTAATGAATCTCCTTGTGGTTTTTTTGTACATTGTAAGACAGTTTCCTAATGTAATCTGATCTGTTACTATACAATTTACAAAAAACCCATATCTTTAATAAATAAAACCAACTATCTATCATTTTATTGACCTCACAAAGGTGTTATGGGATATACTTTATTATTAACACTATTATTAACTATGTAATATTTGTAATGTAATATTACATTGCAAGGAAACTGAGATGAGCTGAGGAGTACACAAGTGGATGCCCGTGCTCTACAATTTAAAAGAAAATAAAAATGATGCTTAATTAACAAACGTGCATGCCTTTTCTGTAATATATGAAATACTTAGGTCATTTTTCCCCAACTCAGAGCAAAGGCTTTTATTTCAAGATGGCTGTGAGAGCTGTTTCTCTCATCCTCCCATTTTGTTATTCTATTTCTTACTGTTAACTTTTTTCACTCTCTTTTTTATTGTCTTTAGTTGTCCCCATGGGAGCTAAGCTGTAGTGAGTTTTATACTTTGCCTAGAGGGCAGAGAGATTTGTGGTCAATCTTATCTATTCTGATAATGATTTCCAAAGCTTTGGCTGTGTTGCTGAGGAGGCCTTCTCTTCTGCCCTCTCAGGCTTCACCCTTGAGGTTGACAGCTTCATAATTCCTGAGGAACACAGCTGTCAGGAGAGGTTGTAGTCACAAAAAGAGATTCTCCAAGGTAACATGTACCAATTCTGTGAAGGACTTTGAAGATTAACACCATGACCTTGAATTTAACATAGCATTCTGCAAGGAGTCAGAATCGTGAGTCGAGTATCAATATGATGTGCCTTAATGGGCTGGCATTTGGAAAGAAGCACAATGTTGCTTTCTGAATCACTGGAAAAAATCTTCAGTCTTTGTAAAAAATGTGCATTCACAGATCAGAAGTTGCATTGTGCCTAAGAGCTCCAGTTGTAGCACACCATTTACTCACATTCTAATATAAGTATGTAGGTCTTCCCAAAAGTAATGCCTCTTATTTATTTCCACAGAAACCACAACAGATAAAAAGAGTATAGTAACACTGTTTGATAGAGCAACCAAACACTATTGTTCAAGAGTCAGCACCAGTGGATTTGCATTTTGGTGAGCAATGAATGAGAGCCTCTATGCCATGCTTGTAACAATCTACACGAGTGGAGGTGACACACTGTCACTATCACCACTGCTGAAAAACACTACACACTGCCTCACTGCCCTCACATTCTCTGTTTGTTGGTCTCCACAAAAATTCAGCAAGCACCACTGAATATCAATGTATGCAATTTTTTCTGCATGGAGGAATTAAATTGCACACTTACGCTTCGTATACACTTATTTGTCAGACACCATTTTGTCAGACTGTCCCCTTGCTGCCATTTGTCACACAGCAACAAAATGCAACGGAGTACTGTCAGGATGTTTCAAACGCTACTGCCATACCACCAACATCCACTCTGATGTTCTAGGCCAGTATAATAAAATAGACGGCATTACTTTCAGAGCAGCCCTCATATTATCACCAGTGGCCTTGCACTTAAAGGTAGGCATATGCCCAGAAACGCTGCTGGACTAGGACAGTACTCAATATTTTCGATGATTCAAGAAGGCAGAGGGAGAGAGGACAGGTTTCTTCTTTGATCAACAACTTCTGATTGGCTATAGGTGAAATATATGTATTTCTCTTTCTGCCGTGAGCTACGCATGCAGCAGTTTGAGACTAAAATGTTGATTTCCTAGTTTGCAGACCAGTTCATTTTGCAGAGGACATACTGGGTCCTATTCTTACCAGCCCTCCATTTGACATGCTTGCATTCAGCTGAAGGCAGATGGGAATATGGAGACCAGCAGGAAGCCAGATAGTTGGCAGAAGCAAGTCAGATGTAAAACTTTAGTCCTACAGAAAATACAGCTGCTACACCAGTCAATTCATCACCTACATGTGACAACAGCTTTAGCCTCAGCATTTTAAGTAATCACAACAAAGCACCAGGAAAGAAATAATGCCACAGAAAAGGTAACAAGAGAACAGAAATATTACGATTTTTTTTAAATCTGTTTTTTTCTCTCAAGGTTGGGTGTCCAATCTTGAAATGATCTTCTTCATTCCACAACACAACCAAGCCTTGACTTCAAACTGAATTTAAGCAAGCCAGGAGCTAACCAGTGCAATTACTTGTCTTGGGTAGAGGCCAGTAGCAAAAGCCATGGGGAAGAGCTTATAAAGGGGAGCTACAGAACAAACTTCTCCCTTTGTGCAATTCTACCTTCCAGCAATCACAGTCTGAAGATTATAGGAGCTGAATTCAATTCAACGGTTCTTTCATGAATTTGTGTGATCTCCTTTTAAATACATTTCTTCTTCCTGATGTTCTAATCTAGTTGCAAAACTGAGCTATGGCTCATATGCATAGTAAATTGCTTTTATCATACGCACTTATCTTTGCTCATGAGCCTGTCTCCACAGAATATAATACAATATTCCAAACTTCTCTGAATATCCAAAAGACTCACTGAGAGAAAATCAATTATCAAGGAAAATTTTCTTTCCTTACACATTTCCCTTTTCCAAGGAATGTACAATTCTAGCCTCCACAGAATGCGACAGAAGACATTGTTTTAAAATGTAGAACAACAAATATATCTAAGTAGAGCACTTGATAGCTACAGTAATGAGTCAGATCTAAAAAGAGTGTGGAATGCCTAATGCAAAGTTCAAATCTGCAGTTAACCTGAGGATGCATATATGAACCCATGGAAGAACCTTGGTTCCTGTTTCTCCATGTGCACAGAAACTAATATCAACACTCTAAACTTTTCTATTTAGATCATATAGAATTCTGAATTATTCTTTTTATTTTTTTTACTTATTTTTTATATTATTTCCTTTAAGAAAATTGCACTAAGAAAATATTCTTACTGTGAAAATAACCTTCAGTGCTAAACTAGGGACGTATTACACACCTTAGTGACAGTAGAAAAACTTCTCAGACAAAAGATTAATAACAGCAACAACTAATCTTCCCTATACTCAAGAAAACCCAGAAAGATTATATTTTAAAAAATAGATGATGTAGAATTACTCTCACTGTATACATAGGAATATTGTTATCTGGATTACCTACTTTATCTCATTAGAGGACAGAAAATTTTCTTTCACATTCTTAGCAAGCTCATTAAGTCAAGTAATTTTTTGAAGAAGAAATTTTTATCAGGCATCTTTAACCAAGGTATTGTCATGTCAATTAGACATTAGTCAGTCTTCCAGCAGATCGTGTGATGTAGGCTATCGCAGATTACTAGGAGACCGTGCCCACTGCCCAGCTTGAGCTGTTCATCACTAGAGCTAGGTGACTTGACTACAACAATACTAACCAGGAATACTGATTACACAACTTCTTTGTCAACTGCACATGTTGCACAGCATCTCAAACCAGTCTGTGAACTACTTAAAGTCAATCTTACATCATTTTACATATTTTGCATATTTTTAACATAATAGGAGCCAGATCTACACTGTAGCCTTCAGTATGCATCATAGCAAGAATACTAAAAACAAAAATACTGTAAAATATCTGTAGAACAATGCATATATTTTTGCTCTCTGCTGTGCACAAAGACTATTTTACAACCTAACCTAGACTTCAGCTAAAATCAATAAAACAAGCTATGATAACATTCCTTAAAATATCCTAATCTACTATTATTCCCTTTGTCCACACAACAGTGCAGCTTCTCAATCCTGTTTGCTGAGGTATCAACTCCACTGCCTTTTGCAGAAAGACTGGAGATCTGACCTATTCCTTTAGGAGAACCTCAGCATCATTCCGCCGTTCACTGAGACCCACCTAATCTCACTTCAAAGTTCTCATCAACATTTCTCACCTCACTCTGGTCCACCTCTCTAATACCCACCACCCCAAAGACGTTAGGCAGGAAAACAGGCTATTCAGAATACCAAAGATTTTTGTGCTTCAAGGCTTACCCATGCAAAAGAGGGAGTATATTAGGCAGTCATTGGTGTGGTTTGTGTTCAGAAAATATGAGGGAGTTGTTTATAGAAGCATTTTCTCCTGCAGCACAGATAAATGGCTGTTTCCTCACAAAGGTTTTGTGAAACACCCAGCAAATATTTTACAAGCTAACAAAAGCACTTAAGTTTCCCTAGGTTGTTCCCTACCTCTAACAAAACTGTCTAGCCAATTCATTTACAGATCATATACCATTTAGTTGCTTTCACCTTCCAATCCTGAAATTTGAATATTAATCTCCAAGCAAATTCAAAGCAGAAATAACATATTTTGAAATTTGTTCTCCAAGAAGATGTCACCCTGCTAATCTCAAAGGATTGGCATAGCAATTTTACCACATTTTCTAAAAAATCCATACAGATTTAAGGTCAAGTTCTGGATTTAATTGAAGTAACCTTTTGTACAATCTAGCTTTAATGAAGTGCAATGAAGTTAAAGTCCATAGGGGCCATTAATCTGAAACACTCCATTAAAACAACTACAAGGGGAGTTTTTAATAAACAGTGTGAACTAATGCCCATGTGGAAAGGTAATTGAGAGAGAACTGGTGTCTGGGCCAGATTGTTATTAAATCCTTATCACAGGTAAAGCTGAAACCCCAAATGGCAAGCTGCCATGTGATTTATGGTGCCCTTCCCTTCCCAGCCTTAAAGAAAAGGCTATGTTTAATAATAAAAAAATCCTGTGAGTAAGCTATAAAATAACCCAGCAATTACTTAGAATAATTTATACAGTGCAATACTCTGACCTTGCTCTAAGCATAAAGTCTACAAAATAACTTCTGTAATAAAACTGTGAACTACTAAAAGGACTAAGGGTTTAACCATTTTCGTTGTGTAGAACCTGAGGGTAATATAAATACATGCTACATTTCTAATAGGAAAGTTTACAAAAAATTCAGAACTTTTTAATCTTAAACAAAGCTGTTCTGAAGTCTGATAGGGTTTTGCCACATCACAGGAATGGCTACTGTCATATTTCACAACACTGTAGCAAGGCACTAAGTCCACTTTCTGACACAGTACACACTTGTCACCTGAGCTCTGTGCAAGTCCAGTCCAGTAGGAAACAACACAGAGAGACAGAAGCCTGCAGCAGTGCTCAGCTTGGTCACAGCAATACAGCCTGTGCTTCAGAGTACCAAGAAAACACTGCGATTAAGCTCTTGAAAGCTATATACAGATACTCACTCTGATTTTTTAAAGTGGTTTTTGCCTAAAATCCACAAACAAACTTATCTGGATGCACAAACATTTTAATAAAATACTGTTTATTATTGTCGGCATATAAAAAAATATAACAAAATGTCTGTTAAAGTCTTTTCCAAGAAAAGATTCAAAATTAGAGATGACTAGCAAATTAAAAGTGATAAAAAGCAGGGATATCAAGGAATAAAGAGGGAAACTCAAAAAAATCATCACATTTGAAAGACTGCTTTTGAAGTGTTGTTCAGATCATACTATTTAATTTTTAATTTTATGTGTATCTTATTTTTATGTCTTTGAATTTTGGTTCATTTTATTTATTTGTTCTATATTTTATTGTTTCATATGCCTTGTTTCAGTTTCCCTTTATTTCATCTGATTAGGAAAGGACAAATAATTTGGCTCATATCCAAAGAACACAGTTCTTTAAACTCAGGACTTTAAAACCTGCCCCCCAAAAGATCTTAAGTACAGAAAGGAATTAGACAGGGTAATGATGCTGGCCAAAAGTGCTAAAGGAGAAGAAGCAAAGGTTACTTAGAGACCAGGGAGGTGTTCTTCCCCTATTAAGGCCGTAATAAAAGACATGGAAACACTCAAAAACGTAGCATGCCAAAGGCAGAGCACAGAGGGTAAAAAAGGATGACTGTCACATGAGAAGACACTTCTGGATTAAAACTGCATAACTACATTTAACAACATTGCGAAATCATTTTCTGTGAAAACAGAAAACAGTCTGAAAAGCATGGCATCATACAGTTAACTCCAATTGCATCTATTACACCCCTGACGGTCCATATGCCTTTTTCTGTGCTTTAAATGTGTGCATTTTCTGTCTAAATGACAGGACTGGGCTGTGTTTTGTGACTAGGCATACAGTAAGCAGAGGATTGCTACAATGTAAGTTTGATGAGGTCAACTCTAATCAAGAGCAGATTACTTCAGTGAAAAAGAAAAGCAACTGCTTTTATTTCCAGTCTGGCAGTAATCCAGGTTACAGCAGATATCATCCAGAAGGATCTAGGCTATGCATAGCATAACTGAAAGATGGAAATTGTCAACAGGTTTGTATCACTCAGGACAAACAGCTGCCATCCTGATTAATTGGATCTGGTTTAATTTGGCAATGAGCCTACTTGTGCACTCAGCTCCATGTCAGCTGTGTTTTCACCATTACAGCTGCATTGAAGAGGTGCTTGACAAAGTGGTGCCTGTGATTTCAGAAAAGAAGTAAGAACACAGAGAAGGCCAATTGTAACATCCGGGTTAAACTACTCAAAAAACATATGCCTGTCAACTTATTCACAAGAGCCAGTCCATTTCCAGCAGCTTAACATGTGCTATCTTTTCTGACTTTTCCCCAAAACACATTTAACACTCTATCATGGAAAGAAATAAGATTCTTTCATAGAAGTTTATCTTGTTACGAGGGTGCGTGTGTATGTTACAAATGCTATAAGCAAATCTGCACTTGTTTCTGTTTGTTGGCACCTGAAAAATACAGTCAATAAATACACCAAATGGAAACTCTGGGTTGTTACCAGTGTAATTTTACACTTCCTCATAAGGGGGTGAGAGATTCCCATGTCTTTGTGCTTTATTTTAAAAACAGAAACATCATTCAGTTAGGTCTTGGCAAGTGGAAAACTGTCATTTTAATACAGGTACAAGTGAAAGCTCTGTTTAAAAGCCCTGGAAAGCAGTGGACTTCCGCACCTGACTAAAGTTAAATACATTACTTTAGAACATTACTGAATAAGGATGAATTGAAATATGTGGCTTTGCTGAACTGTGGCCTGGAAAAGAATATTTTCAGCTCCTGCCTTATGATTTTTCCAATGCTGAATCTAAAGCACAATAAAGCCATTCCAAACAATTAAATGTGCTTAACTGTACTGGTCTCATTCCTCCACCAGCTGGTGCTTATATTTCAATGGAGCCACTCCACAATTTGCACAAGCTCAGTGCCTGCTTCAACATTTGATTAAGAAGATTCCCACTCTGCAAAGGATAGGGAAAAAAACAAAACTATTGATGTCTTTATACATGACTGAGCTACATTTCATAGGGAAATACCCCACAGAATAGGGATCTTTGGTCAACATAGTTGACCAAAAGTTGACCATAGTTGACTCAAAAGTTGCTTAGAGAAAACGCTGCCTCTTCTTTGTTGTAATTTCAGAAAATATTAATTGATTTTTTAAAAAAAGAAAACAACCTTCAGTTACTTACAAGTTTTAAGAGACTGACACAAAAAGTTTCAATTCATTTCAGGATTTCAGTGTGGAATTCCAAGCTTGTATTTTGGAATGGAAAACCAGAATTCTCTGCCAAATAGGAAATTCATTTGTTCCTTAGCATGGCCTCCTCACTACGTGTTGTCCTTACACGCTTATTACTTCCCCTTTGTGATTCCACAGAACCTCTCCAGCACTGACACAACTCCACTTGGTGATGGCCAGGTGACCAGCTAGTCCCTGTGCTGCTGTCTGAAAATGTATCTGAGGAAAAAGAGTTACTTTCTCTTCAGAGGTGGAAGACATGTTTGGGATAGTGTCAGGAAGCTGGCCTTATGTTGCTTTACTACTGGAATACTATCCCTTTCAGCACCATTTCCTTGAGAAGCAATTATCAATCAAATAAAATCTGACCGTTGTCTTCAAAGGGAAAAACCAAACTACCATCCTAGCTTTGCCTAAACTTATCAACAGGCACTTCCTGGTGGGTATAAGCAGTATGCTCTGTCTGCGTGGATACACATACACAAAACCCCACTACATCTGTACATCCAAAATATCTTAAAAAATGTGTTTCATAATAGTGTCCATATATATATATGCATCCATATGAACAAAATGTACAAACATTTATTTAATCCAGCTTTAAAAAGGTGTGTTACTGCTGAGCTTAATGCAAACAACAGGCTCCTGAGAAATAACACCTATTCAGAAAAGAACACAGTGACTATCCAGATACCTGCTCTTGCAATTGCATTTCCCCACGGTACACACATAATTGTGAAGATGCAAAATTCACTGCCCCTTAACACAAGGAAAATAACCTAAGTTTCTATTTAAGCCTAGTGGTCAAGAAGCTCCCATGACAGATGAATAGAGGAAAAAAAAAAAATTATATATATATATATATATATATACACACACATTTTTAAATTCCGTAGGTCCATTTCTGCAGAGAGAGAGTGGCCTCTCTGAAATGGTTGAGACAAAATACGAAAATAACATTTCATTTTCTGGCAATTTGCAAAATTGTTCTTTTAACCCACTTGCAGAACTCAGAAGTTGTTTTATTCTAGGGGGATGTCCCAGCTGAAGCAAGCCTGCCTCATGCAATTCATTTTCTGCAAGCTGCTTTACGTGAGTGATGGATGTCTTCTACTTTCTCACTGTCGTGTGAAGGAGTTAGATCCTCAGATAAATCCCAACCAAGGATTTCATTGACCTCACAATTTATGCAGTATAGTTCCAGAAATGTGTGATGTCTGCAAATACATGCTGCCCAGTAAAGCATTTTCAGAGTAAAAAAGCAATGAAAACAGTGAAAAGGAAAAAGAAAGCTTTATCTTTACTGCCCTCTTCAGGCTGTATTAACTCAGTTTGTTAAACAACATACTTGTCAATGCAACACCTCCTTAGAGTCTTATTGAAATATTTCACCCTGTGCAGCTCACATAAAAGAAGTTGTTTCCCTTAGGCTGATAATGAAGTGTGAATATATGGGTGTATGAAACTCAAAAAAACCTTTTTGATGGCTTTATTAGGAAAATTACTATATGAAGCTGTCACAGTCGCAAGTATACCTCCTTATAATACTTTTTTTCCATTGCCCGAATCCCTCTACTTCTTAACTTTAGGTTCTCTCAATTAATACTCATAACTTTTTCAAATGAAAGTCATCTCATAGTTCTCAGATTATTGCTTACTCTGATCCAGAGGTTGGATACAAATGGTGAACTACTTATTACTTTGAACTAATTTCTGAGCAATCCATTCACCCAATTTTATTTAAAAAAAAAAAAAAAAAAAGAAGAGATGATTCATGATTTATAGTATTTTAAATGCCATGACTATTTTTATTAATTTTCTTGAAAACCATTATATTTTTACTTCCCTGGAGTATTTCAGAAATTGATAATAAAATCTCAATAGCAGCCATACAAGAATGTAACAGCAAACTACGTCGTGCATAAAGCATTGGTCTTTATCTCACTCATAGCACGTAAAGTGAAATCCTGAGTGGTTTGCCTACTGAATTCAACGTGGCTGAGATTAAACATCCAGCCTTTACATTTCTTCTGTGAATACAGCCACACCTTCTGAGGTCTCACTAACACTCCAAATGTGTTATCACAGTGTTCAGGTTTATGACTGTAAGCAATAATGTTCTATCTTTTCTGCTCATCTTTCCTTAATTGAACTCACATTTATTTTGGCTTGTTTTCCCTGCTATTTCTGGCTAACTGCTTTAATTTTTTTTAAGACTTCCTTTTCTTTTCATCTTATTTTATCTAAACCTCTTACAACATTTCCATATTCCTTTTTTTTCCCCCTTCCCTTGTGTCCATCCTTTTCAATACTCTTTTTCTTTAGAAATTCCAGATTTTCATCAAGAAATTCTGTCCTTTTTCCCATGACTATTTTCAGCAAATACAGTACGAGTCTGTTGCTTCTGAAGTCAATGATGTGGGCAGGATTTGGCCTATTCTAAGGCAACCATGCTCTCTTGATTTTTTTTTTTTTAGTATGAGGTATGAAACGCAGAAGTAAAATATCATATTATCAAATTGTTTGTAACAAGGAAATAGCACACAGAACAAAAGCTTTTCCGATGACTGCAAACACAATTACACAACAATTCAGAGTTTACACCAAGTGTGCATTTGCTTATAAGTATTAAGGCTACAAGTATGGCATAGATTTGACTTGTGTTGCTACATAAGCTTGGGTTTTGTTTATGGCACATCTTAATTAAAATAATAATTCTGACACTATTTGGAGGACAAGAGGATTAGAAGGTCATAGTGAGGGAGGAGTTTGAGAGAGCAAGAAGCTCCTTTATTACTTTGTTCAAGTTTTCCAGCACTTCTCTCTGTATAAACTAGTCTTGTCAGACCAGGACCAGTAAAGTATAGAACTTTAAGGATATAAGCAAAATTAATTAATTGAACCAAGTCCTATAACCCTCTGATTCACTAAAAAGGATTAAAATATAATTATTTTCATATTTGCAAAGACAGCAAGTGCAATTGCATGCAGTCAGGTTCCTCAACTCAGATTTTTTTATACTTGTATTTTCACTTGGCCTGTTTTTCACTTTGACACGTTAAAAACTGTGACTGAGGAAGAAAATTAGCAGATGAGGCTGAAACTGTTAAAAAGAAGAAATAGCAGCGAGTTATTATGTTTGTTATCATGAGGCTCCTTACAAAAAAAATTATCATCCGTTATGTATATTACCACATGTGCAAGTGTTTATATATATTTCATAGTCACTGAATTTCTCTTTTGCTGTTTTAATTCAGTTTTCAAGACATGCCAGACAAGCAAATAAAAATAGGACTTTATTTGATCTGATTAGACTAGAATGGAAAGCTTGATTTCTTTTCAAAATTTTTTAACATTTGACCTGAAATGTGTCAAAGCAACCTCCATCTCTTTTATTTCTATCAATACCTATCAATATTTCTATCATGTCCCAGTGTCCCAAATTCCAGGCTCACCAACTAGCATGTGTTTCAAGTATATTTTTTCTTTTTGGTTTTTAACTTCCACTGACTAATCTAGTACTCAGAATAATTTTGCATTTGGCTGTAACTTACTTCAATGGAAAGCTAAGAATTTACACGATCAGGAAGGAACATTATTTTCCACAGTGGAAGCATGCAGATCAATATGATATCATCTTTGGCATTGTAGCAGATCACTAATCACCACAATACTTGCGCCTGCAGTGATGCTAACAGTACTGTGAGCATGTTATACACTAAAAAACACACATTTTAGTATACTTCAATTGTAGACTAGTGCTAGATTGTAGGATTCTACAATACAGAATTTGAAAAACTGAAGGTTTGAAAGGTTGTCTGCTCTTTCCAGCAAATACAGTTTAATTTATCCCTAGTACTTTTTCCATATAATCTTGGTTCAAAAAAAAAAAAAAAAAAAAAAAAAAAAATCAAGTACAGTTTTTAAATACTAGATCAGACATCGTTCACTTTCATTCTGCTTCATGTCAACAAAGTCATCAGCTTCGGCTTAAGACAGTGACATACTAAAAAACACTGCTAAACATATTTTCAAAACTCTGTAACGAACTTAGAATTTCTTTCTAAATTGAAGGGGAATGAGTGAGAAAGAGCTGGTAAAGAATAAGTGAATCAGTAATAACTGTTTAATAACAAATCTCAGGTTTTGATACGTCTTCTTTTAAGACAACACTTTGTTTACAAATACTAAGAGACAAATCTTTTTCCTCACAGCAATCTTCATGCTCAGCAGATGGATGACAAGGCAAGAGTAGCACAAGAACAGAATTTGCATTCAGTCCAAGATACAACAGCAAGTCTCAGGGCTGCAGGACAGCTGCCAGCATGGGGCTCTCCGAGGTAGCCAATGCACTCATGTTCTTCCTTGCCTTAACATCCTTCTCACCAAATTAAAAGGCTGCTGCAGAGCCACGCTTTCTGACACACAACTTTGGAGATCCTGTCCAATCACACAAGGCCCCAGAAGGGGGGGGGGGGGGTCTTGGAGCTTCCTTCCTGGCTCTTAGAGCTACACTAATCAGGAAATTTGGCAGAAAGAGGCAGAAGAAATCTCACTTCATAAAACAAACTAAGTGAACACAAGGGAAAACTTCCTAAGCAGGAAAATTTGCAATTCTCAAAGAAAAGTGTAGAGCTTTTTAGACAGATAGTACAGAAAAGAAGAAGAAAAAAAAAAAAGGAAAAAAATGCAACATGTAAGTTCAAAACTCTGTAAAATACTGAGTTATTATTTTGATGAGCACTATATAAATTAATCTGCCTTTAATAACTCCACAAAAGTTATTGACATCAGAGATTCACCCAATGACTGATACCAGCACATTTAACAAAGAAGAGGAATTGTTTCAGAAGCAGGCAGACATACTTTCATGATGGCTCATAACTCCTTGTTGACACAGACATAAACATGCCACAAGCCCTAAGCTTTAAATTTAAAAGACTTTCCTGTTTCTAAGACCATGTCTACATAGTGGTATGTAGAGATACTTGATCTAGCTTCAAATGCATTTATTAGCCAGTTCAACAAGACAGAGCTTGATGGATCCTAAATCTTGAGGACAAGCAGTTGTTTTCTTTTTGGTTTTTCTTTCATTTCTGTGATTTTTGGGAGCCCAAACTACTCTGATAGCAATATATACAACTGAAATCACAAATACAACAGAAGCAAATGTCGTAAACACAGAAATTTTTTGAGCATAAATTACCCTTTCATGTCAACAAACTTTTCATTATTCAACTACAAACTATGTGATTTATTCTTTTCAGACCTAATATGCAGTCCAAAGCAAAAAATACAGCGTACTTAATGTGAAGAAGAAAGTTCTTCCCCCACTCTGGTAGCAATGGCATTGTTTGTGAGCTTTTCAACAACAATCACTCCACTATCAGTCATGCCTCTTGAAAAGAAGAAGAGATCAGTGTTTGTCTGCCTTCTGAATATCCTCAGAAGTCACTATGGTATGCATATAGCTAATATCTGCTCTTTCATTGCAACATTCTGATTTAATATTGTGAGCCACCATAGTGGTATTATCATTGTGTCACATTCTTTACCATTTTTATAAGTCACAGTTGTTTTGTGCAAAAGGTGAAGGTTGATACTTGTGGGCTTATCTGTAAGATGGGAAAATACATTGGAGGTATTACTGCCACTTCTAATCCACTGACATTCCTAGGCCTCTTTCCTGTATCACCCTGCTTCTTCACACATCTATCCTCTTTCTCAATTCAACTTTCAGAGAAAAAAAAAAACCACAAAACTCTTCATACTTCAACATTAACAAACCCCTTTTAACACCTCACACCTCTTCATTTTCCACCGCTGCTTTTTCCAACTCAACTAAATGTCAGTGGGAACTTCTTGCTGTACTTACTGGATATGACTTATTGCGTTCTCACTAGATGAGCACTCCTACTAGATATGCCTTGCCGCACTTTTCTGATTGCTTTAAGAATAGACCTTAGCTCAAATGCAACTGATTGTCCAGTGCTTTGAAATAATCAGTCATCATTCCCTCCAAGCACTGTCTTTTCAGGGCCATTGTATTTCTTTGGTCACTCTAGCCAGCTGACTCCACTAACAAGACTATTCTATACACACACAGCGACTCCCAGAGCTCTCTTTGAAAAATTTCATGGTCTGCATTCCAGTTTCTTCGCTTAACTTGCAGAAATCTCTTCAAATCTAGCTAGCTCCTAGCTGACAACTGAGTCGGATATGCACCTCTCAATGTGTATGCTTATTTTTGACGGTTTTAATTTGAATCAGGGGAAGATAAAAACTAATGTCTTTTTCCTCTAAGATCACATTTTCATTGGAGTTTTTCAAGTCATCATAGGGGAAACAGTCTATTGGTCCATGTCTGTATATATGACACTCTAAAGGACAAGAAACAGAGTAATATTAATTTTCTTACCTCACGTATGCTTTGAGCCATTTGAAAACACAAAACTATATTCTAAAATAAGGCAAAGGACAGGACAGACAATCTAGGGAACTGTTCAGATCCAAGAGCAAAGATTGGGAAGGAAGTGATTAAACTTGTTTAACATTTTAATTAACATGGCTATTACAATTATTCAACCTGGTGGTTTGAATTCACACAGGACATCCTGCTACTTCCCAACCTCCTAAAACAGAAATGTCTGTTGTTTCGCTGGTTTCACATCCCCTTTTTCAGGTCCCTTCTGCTGCTACAACTAACACTTCTGACAAGGACTGTTCTAGATTACTCTCTTGTGAAATCCATCTGTCTTATTCCCAAAGAACACTAAGTGCTTTTTGCTTCCGCACAGAGGAAAACACGATAAGTACAATTTCTTCTTTCCTCCTCAGCTACATAAATGATAAAATGATTGAAACACTATTTTTACTCACATATGCTTTCTGTTCTCACTGAGATCCAACTTTGTCTTGTTGTCTAAATTTAGGTACTCAGGTATCTCTAGACCCAAATAAAAGGATAGACTATGCTTTATATGAGTCAACCCTATGCCTTACCTAATTTTACCTTTAAAATTCTTTGGAGGAGGTATCCTTCTCTAATTTTCGTGAGGCACTTTGGAATGCCAACTATGTCAGTAATAATGAACTAGAAAAGAAAAAAACAGCTTTTTCTTCACATTACTGTTATTTCTATGAAGGGACTGAAAGGTTTGTGTTCAGCAGGAAAAGAATCACATTCATTTAGAACAAGTAAAATTCAGCATCTGGACTACTAACTGCATTGCCTGACTTCTAAATCAATATCCTGTGTGATTTTAGAGAGATTATATTACCCTTCAAATATAATACTACCATCTAACCCTTCCATTACCTTTATTCTGAGTGAAAGTGAAGCTATTTATTGACAGCTGACTAGCATGAAGATGCATTAACAGAGATAGCTCTCCTTTGCAGTGGATAGTGCTATTCACGTGGCTTTATACCCAGAAATCCAGTAAAAATATAATCCACTGAAATAAAAACTGTAGAAAAAATCCAACTGAATCAAGAAAGCATAAGTACCACCATCAAAAAGCACGCAAGAAATGCATCTGAAAACTACAGTTTTCTCTTCAAAATGTTCTTCACCTATTAAAACGTACATTATTTCCCCACTTTCAAAGTTACTTTACCAGAGCACTAAAAGGTGGCTTCATTTCCATATTGAAAAAAAAATACGCCTCTTCTGTTGTCCTGTTTAACAGTGTTTCCTCATATGGATCTTCATGATGTCTATAAGAAGAACATTTTAAAAGATACAGTAGGCTGACTTATGGTAAGCTTCTGTTATGAACTTAACTTCCTCTTCTGATCTATCACTAAGAAACAAGAAGTCCTAAGACGCTTCACCCATTGCACCCTCTCTTGGAGTGGTTGAAATCACAAATACAGCAGACTGACATGAATTGGGTCATCCTCATGTTTGCATCCATTGCGTTTCACTGTGCAAGTAAAAACACCAAATGTCAGTCCATGTGTCCAGCCTGTTCTACTCTCTACTATGCTGTTGGACATTCCTATTGACAAGCAGACCATAAAATCAAAACGGCTCCAAAAGATATTTTTTGAACAAATCTTTGCCTGATTGAAATGAGACTGGTAGAATGAATGAAATACAATGATGGCAGCAGCTTTACCAAAGATGAACAGATGCATACAATAATCACATTGTAATGAGGGGCGTTTGTGTAAGTTTAAATTGCATGGGTTTGCATTTATTCCCCTTTTGAGTTAATGTTTTAGTTTTGAGTGCAAATTAGCAAAGAAACTAAGTAAATTCTCCTAACCATCGTAATGATGAAAAATTTATTACCCAGCCTCAATCCAGTGCTCAACAAAGCTCAACTGTGACTCAGTACATTTCATGTAAGTGGAACAAAGCCCAGAATCATCTAAAAGTTACTTGTCCCCAGGTCTTGTCAAACAAGCAGTGTTCCAGTAAATACTAATTTCTGTTGGAAGCACAGGCAAGACGCCTACTTTCAAGTGGTCCTTTTCCACAAAATGTCAGCTACTCACAATGCACAATAATTTTGTTCTGCAAAATGACGTGAACAAAAGGAGCATGTTTACATCCTCAGAAATAAAGCTTTTACAATAATCGTTAATAGAGTAGATTTTTAGTTACTGAACAAATCACGTCTGTACTAAAATGACTCCACTTTAGATTCCATAGTGAACAACTCTGAGCTTGAAACGCATGCTAATGAAATATGGAAAAGTATAATGGATGTCCCATTATCCAAAGAAGAATAAGTGAACGCATGCTCTCAAAAGATGGGACCAGTGCTTTTGGGTAGTCACACATTGAGAGAGTGCCCGTTGGGGGGCATTTACAATTTCATATTTGATAATATTCCTGCAGTGTTAATTAGTTCTGTTCACTTAATTATGTCTTGTCTAAATGATCATCTGAATTTTCTATTGTACCAGACTCTTCAAAGAAGCTAGTCATCCAGTGCTAAAGGCATATGGCTTTAAAGATCCAAGCAGTCATTAAGAGGAGTGGAATCCCCCTTGGACCTCAGCACAGATTTCAGTGGGCAGGAGTGCAATGCAATGTTATCAATTTCACATTACATTTATGCAGAACAGGTGTTGCATTATAAAATAACATTCCTGTCTGTGCTGAAGGAAAAACAAACAATGAAGACAAGACAATTATTTTGTTTTAGATCAACAGTAGTAGGCAATACAGACAGTTTTGCCACAGTTTGTGGTGATTTTTTTACCCCACTCAGTGTTACTGGGAACTCTCTTGGGAAAAAAAAGAAGAAAAAAAAAAAGAAAAGGAAATTTTTGCAGGTTAATTCTTTCCCTATGTATTTATCAGGGTCTGCTATCTGTCAGCAAAGAGCTACAATTACAAAACATAACCCAACTAACAGATATGGCTTAAAGAAATAAGGTTTTGTGGTCATAAACTTGAAATACTCTCTATATCATTTTTTTGTCAATTGAAAACAGTTGGGTTGGGAGTGTCAAATTTTCATTGTGTGCTCAAACAAAAAAAAAAAAAAAAAAAAAAGGAAGATCTTTCTAGTGGTTCACAGAACATTTTTTCCCCATGTATAAGAGATGAAAATTAAAACCCAAAGGCCCCAGAAGCAGACGCTGAAATTCCGGTCCCATTATATGATCATTTTTTACAGTGATTTCAGCAATGACAGTTTAACACAGAATTTATAAAGCTTTAGCTCATCCATGTTCCACCATAACAACTGACATGCAACTTCTCAGAGCAATTCTTGCACAAAGACCATAATCATCAGTCAGCCAAGCATCCACAAGTTGCAAGGGCAAAGATATTCTGTGAATTTCCACACAAAGTACGTAATTCTGAGAGGTTAATAAGCCCAGTAGTGTGGAAAAGACCAGCAGATCTATTCCTTCATCCTCCTCTACAATTGCTGCTCTCTCCATGGACTGCGCCACTCACTCCTTTCATCATTTGTTAGGAATGGGAGAATTGCTCTCTGCTGGTACTGCAGTAGAAAAGGAGTGTCTGACAGAAAACAATGCTGGTCCTGGGGCTCTCACAGGAAACCTCCCAGACCAGAGAACAGTGCAGGCAGGAAAGTGTCGAGTCTGTAATTCAATTTTTCTCATTTTCATTTGTCTTTATCAACTGCTCCATTAATGGAACTCTGATAAAAAAATCCATTAAGATGAGGCTCCCTCTTCAGAGAACTCATATGCTTCAGGGTTTAAGTCCAAACTTTAACAACTATTAAGATTAATTTGGATATGGTGGTAGGCAGTCCAACAGACTACTCATCCAGCAACCACATTCTCCCTAACTTTGTTTCTTTCACAATATTTTTCAGTTCTACAATTTTTGTGCATCTTTACTTTATGGAACAAACAAAACAAAACCACCTCTCTGTGGAGGTGTAGAACAAATACTATGCACATACTATGCATTTGTAGTTCTTTCATTTTCCTGAATGCTTTGGCCCCTGAGAGGGTCATTTGTATTCATTTACCTTTGTAATGAGCATGCACATTACAGGTTAGCTTAGTGCTGTAACAAGCAAGGTAGGTAATGACTGACATCATCTCTTCCTTTGCCATATATATTAGAATTTCCTAAGCTCGCCTTTTCCGTTTCTGACAGGGCTCTAAAGACCTCTTTAATAATAAAAAATGAAATCAAAATTTTAATTTAAGATCTGGATTTGTTGTTGTTGTTTTTGGTTTTTTTTTTGTTTTGTTTTTTGTTTTTTTTTGTTTTTTTTTGTTTTTTATTCAGCAAACGGCTGTGAGCAGGAAGACTCATGTGCACATCCTACTGTATAATTTTTTACACAGTTCTGACACCAAACTTTCACTTTTTTTTTTTTATTCAAATGGAAAATTCCAAGCTAGGAAAACTCTAGCAATAATAAACAAACAAAAAGTGCCCTGTTGTCTAAATAATATTGTCCCTAAATCTCCACTTGTCTTTTCAGACCATTTTGCAAAAAACCTTCCATGTGTACCTGCAACGGGTGAAAAGGTCTGTAGGCTGCAGAAACACTACCTCTAAGGAATATCTGTCATTACCCAGATGTGAAGTCATCCCTGTTTGCTTGACTTCCAGAAAACATTACAAAAATCTCAGAACCAACTTCAAAAGTACAGTCACTACACTACACAGCCTTCTGACAATTCCTTATCTGGCTGCATTTTTACATTAAAGAAGTGGAATTAAAGCAGCACCATGGTTGAAAGAAAAAAAAAAATACCACACTGACACTTAGATAGTTAAGTTTAGCAGGCTTTTTCTTTGATCATCTGTCACCTGCCTGAAGGTGATATACTGTTAAATACTCCTGGCCAAAAGCAGTTCATGGAAAAAGATAATATCCCTGCAAGAGTAAGTAGCAAGGGGGATTGATCATAATGCAGTACCTTGATCTGTACCTCTGAGAATTCAAGTTTTCTTCCTTAACACAGTACCAACCATAAAAATGTCTCCTGAATGTTTTTAATGTTCTCTACCAACTAATATTTTCTAATAGCATTGCTAGTATTGAATACGCAGTGAGAGACAAAAAAAAAATTACAAGTAAATGTGAGAAACTATTAAGTTTGTTATCACAAGCAGATTACATAGAGCTACTAGAAGCTCTTGAAAGAAAGTGATTAATTTTCAAGTCAGCAAGAGCTCAACACAGTAAAAACCTGATCCAAAGGTACACTGTTGTCCATGGGAAGACTGATGAAGCTCTTTAAGTTCTAAGGACAAAGACGAGACCAGTCCATGGGTCAGGGAGCAGAGAGAGAAACAAATTACTGAAATGTTAGCTAAAACTTGAAGTGGGATCTTATCAGCTATTCTGCAGTAACCATCACAATGGAAAGTTCTTGCTCCCTGTAGCAAAATTAAAATAGCTTGTCCGTCCTTAAGTGATGAGCCATTTATTCACATTTGTTACAAGTACATAAGAAAGACAGAGCTGCCACGAAACAAATACTATGTTGCCAATTCACACCTGGTCTACCATATATTAATTCATTTAAATATTTTTCCTTTCCAGCATTTTGTTACATTTCACTACTACAAAGCAGAAAATTCTAGCGTAATGTCAATAGCTGCTGCAGGACTTATGATTGAAAGAAAACAGGCTAGAAAGGTTAACTACCATTTCAGCAATTAGGAGCAAAACACACTGATTGAGAATAGAGCAAGATTTTTTACATGATCATTTCTGACTCTCATTTGCCTTTTAATTGGCATCTGAAAGTTTCTTCTTCCTTCTTCCTCATCAAAAACCTGGCTTGGAATACGCAGTAAGCTTTAATCAAAAAGCAGGGAAGCATGGTTAGCTAGGAGCTGAAGAACAATCTCACTGTCCTTGTTCCCAGAGGGTTTTGCACAGGGTCCTGCCATGGTTTCAGATGTAGTTGGACCCATAACCTTTAAAGTTTCCTTTGACAGGTACCATTAGTTATTTTTCTTTCATGAGACACAAAGAGCATCACAAACACGATTCCTAGAATTAAGCCCGAGGCTTCACAAGCACCAATCAAAAAGTATGTGTTTCAAACTGCTTGAGAACAAAATAAATTAGACTACACTCTCAATCTCTCAACGAAGAAGTTCCCAAATATCATCTATGTGCCAATAATGCTAGAAGGCTGTAATTGATGTGATGATTAATCACATCAGTGACAGGGAAAATCTGGAATCTTACTTCAATTCTACCTCATGGAAGTCATGTAAATCATGTGCAAGGAACAATAAACAGATTTTAAGGTTCAGATCTATATGTCATGCCAGTCCCGGATATTCAGCAGATTACTATGCCATTTCAGTTCACCGATTATTTTTAACTGACATTAAAGAACTAGTCAACTAAACTCTCTAAAATAACTGAGAAAAAAGTGATTCTATCTTGACTCCAAATATAAACATCTCTGAGGTAACAGTACTAGCGTTTCCTAATGAAAAATAGTGCTGAAATAAGCAAGGGTCTAATGCTCTCTGTGCACAAACCTGTTATACCAGAAGCTATTTCCCTGGATTATAAAGATGAGAAAAATAAATAAATAAAATGAAGTGTAACCACCCTTACAGAGAAACACGGCCCCTTCCCACAGTGTCAAAATACCCTTCACTACAGTAAATTCTCATTGTACATTTTTTTCCCCAAGATATTTCAATATTTCTGCATGTGAGTTATATACATGCAGTCCCACCAAACTATTGGATTACTAAAAATCAATTTACTGTGGGATTACTTAAATACTATACTATGCATCCAGTAACTAACTGTGCAGTGTGTGTGTGTGATGTCCTGACTTGAGTGAGCTCAGCTCAAAAGGCACCTGCACAAAGTTTTTCAATGCAACTGCAATAAATGTTACTGGATGTGGCAAATCTTATAAAAATTAAATAATTTCATGCTTTATAAGCATTTCATTCAATCTGACTAAACACATGGATAGCATTGAGGATGATATTTCACTTTTTCCATGTGCAGATTTAATACTGCACAAAAAATTTGAGTCCCCTATTGCTAATTTTCCACCATGTGGTAACTATTTAGTTGTTTTTTAAAAGTTACTGAATTACAGTATTGAATTACAGAGGATAGCAACTACCAGTGGGCGTTGGGTCTATGTATGTCTCTCTGGCTTAGCACAGGGTCACATATACTGGCATTAAATCACACCAGAATTCTACACTGAACTGCTTAGGTTAACAGAGGAATGAACATGCTAGTTTGCAAAATTACATGCATATGTACTTCTAAAAATAGAACATATTAATGTCAGATTTGATTGATGTGACTCCATCAGGTTCCTGCCACTTTAGTACACCTGTGACAATAACATACTGTATGGGGGTATAATATGATGCTGGTGGAAAGCCCCTGTTAGCATACATAGCTCAATTAAATCAAGTTAGTCTCATTTATACAGCTGTGCAGGGCCAGATGTAAACTGAGAACTGTCCCTCAAAGTTGTGGTCAGAAGCATTCACAGTACTGAAATCATGGAAAAAATATGTTTTTTATGTCTCTCTCACAGGTTATTCCGTGTTAGTCATTTATTTTGGAGAAAGAGGATAAACAAAGGCAGTGATCACAAAGTTTATTCCTTAATTATCAGTGAAAAAGATCATTTCTAGTTTAAAGATTTAAATAAAGATGTTTTTTTCTCTATGCATTTGTGCTTCATCACATGAATATTTCTCTCATAAATCCAACAAAAGATCTGTGAAAGCTCATGCACCCCAAAGCTGCATAAAAATACAGTGCCTTATGGAAAATTAGCAACTCTCAAAATAAGTTAGAAAATGTGAATTTGGATGCTTTACTTCTTTACTTACTACTTCCCATACCAGTCTTTACAGCCCACTGCTTGGGTATTTTGATATAGCACTCACAACAGATAAAGGCAGCATTGTAAAGACTGAAACAATGTCCAATTCTTACAACATGAGCATGAAGATATTTGCTGTCCTTTGCAGAAGAGGAAGTGGTAACTGATGTGGTCTTAGCCAAGTTTGATTAATTCAATGCTACTTATTGTCTAGCAGTATTGAGGGGAGCATAAGTTCCTCTAAGTCTCTAGTTCACAACGTTCATAAAACACACACACAGTAGAAGACTGAGTAGATAACTGAGAATATGTCGCAGTCACGTGCCATGGTCCTCCCTCTGGACATGCCACAGAATAACTGTACATATATCAAAACTCACAGAACGTGGTTACAGCATATATCCATCAAAACTCCCTGTATGATTAGAAGGAGCAGTACAGGCATGGATGGAAGTAGACCTTCCTATGGAAAATGACACCCAAGATAAAAGATGGTAGAATTCCAAAGCAGGAATGAAGGAAACAGCTATGGGGAATATCTTTTGTTCAAAGTTGGTACTTGTGTGCATTTTGCTACAGAGTATTATGTATATTCACAGCACCTTCATATGCATTTCACTAATACTTTTAGTTTCTATTGCATTTGCATTTTATTATATTTTACCTTAGCATTCCTGTTCACAAAAGTAGCCTTTTAGCTATTAAACTGCATATTAACCATTGGAAGAGTCAGACAGCAACAGTCAGGACTTTATGCTTTTTCTCTGTGTGTCTGACATCAGACATGAGCAGCAATTTCCCAGACTAATCATTTTTTTCAGCACGAGGCAAACCCAAGACCAGAGCATTTTTTAAATATTAATTAGATAGTACAGCTACAACTGTTTTGACAATGAGCAGTACTTACTCTTCTTTTTTTACTAATGCTAAACTCCCATGAGCTCATTAACAATCCTCATCTAGACAATCATTTAAGCATTATGTCCGATGAACAGGGCATGGGTCAGTGAATTAGCAACTAGTCTTTCTCTAGGACATCAATCCACAGTTACGGCACGGCTTGTCAGAACAAGTCCAAGATGAACGTACACAGAATCCGCAACAGCAAATTGCTCAAAAAGCACGTTCCTTCATCTGTTGTTTCCACTATGGGCTCTATGTTGTTTCCTCTGCTCTGCTCCAGTCTCAAATATTTCAAAATTTCACAAAATACAGAACGCAGATTGCATACTGTGTATGTATTTATAAGTAGTTTCTGCAGAGAAAGGCTTATTTTTCTATACAAACATAAGATCATTTGTAATGTGTTTTATATGACAGGAATGGTTGAAAACCTTAAAATAACTGTTAGAAAACTTCCGTATTTTACTTGTATTATAACACAAAAGTAGTTTATTAGTACCTAAAGAATTACATCTCTGCAGGAGGTTAATACCATTCTCTTTCTGCTGTTAACATGATAATCTTTCCCAGGACTTCAAAGCTTATCCTTGCATCTTATGGAGGACAAAGCTTGTTATAAGTGAAGGGAACTGATGGAGGAAAGGAGTGAAGAACAGAGGGAGGAAAGGAAAAGAGTATCTCAATACTTTGACATCAAATTAATCAGATCAGAGCACAGACATCATACCACTTAACACAGAGAAATTAATGTTCCTGCATATGCTCCTGCATATATGTACGTATCTTGTTTCCTGCATCCTGTATGTAAATAATTGCCTGTTTATTAGCATTGTAAAGTTGCTTTCATCGTAACTGAGAAGGCAAACATATTCTCTCATTTCAGTTGCTGTCTCCCACAGAATGCATCAACAAGTTTAGGGATGTTGAGCTCAAAGATATACAACTTACAGGAACAGCAATCAGACTTGCTGTAAGAGTGAAAAAAATGCTAACAGAGCCAACTTATCTCTCTATGAGAATAGTTTTTCTCTACAACACCAGGAGCAATATTTATTTCTGCGAGATGGAGGAGGCAGAAGCACCTGCAATCAGGTATAGCACAAACAACAGATGCTGTAAAAAACAGAAGAATCTCACTGATTCAGCAGGACCAGACAGCCAGGACCTGTGGCACCCTCGCCATCCAGTATTGAGCCAAAACAGCCAACATGATATTTGGAACCAGAATCACACAGACCCCGAGCAGAGCTGAAAAGATGGCGCAGTACATTTGCAGTGACACTATGCTACTGGAGCTCCTGTGGTTTTATTTCATCTGGTTGAGTCGTTATTTTCCTCACCAAACATCTGTTTTATCATCTCTGCCTCTGCTTATGTATTCACGCTGGTACAGTGTTGATATGGGAGCACTCACAGTGAAATTAGATACTGAGCAGCTTCTGAACATCCTTAAATCATTTCCTGGCATTACTGGATGATCTGCCTATAACACAGATCTAATGGCAAAAGCAGCTACTGCTTTCTGTTTATTTTTCTCTGATGCTTATCAGAGAAGAGAGCTAGAAAGCACTTACTCTGGCTGGTAGCTATGTTAAAAAAAAAAAAAAAAAACAACAAAAAAAAACCTGCTATGGAAAAAAGATTAACTACAGTTATCAAAAGTACAATGATAAGAACCTTGTACCTATGAGCATGCTCATCAATACACAGAACAGAAATTTAACCCAAATCTAAAACCTTCATCATTCTCTCTTCATACACTTAGAATCCATTTTAGCATTTGCAATTTTTTCCCCCGCAGAGATGACTCCAAAAATAAATCTACCCTCAACGTCTGACAAAATATCCTTGCTGGAAAGCTACAGCCCATCTGGCCAAGCACCAGGTGTAGGATAATCTCTGTTGTTCAGCTACTGAACTTGTTAGCACAAATTACATTGAGCCCAGTTCTGTTAGCTCCCACTGAAACAAAAGCCTTAATCTTTAACAGAACTTTTTCCATAGAGAAGACTCAATTCCACTTCTACTCCGAAATACCTACCTGTGCTTTGAGACAAACTGAGGGAAAAGCAGGGAATAGTGAAAAGTGCTGCAAAAGGGAAGGAGGCAAAGTAAAAAAAAAAAAAAAGGAAAACAAGGAAAGAGATTATAATTGTAGGAACAATTGGTCTTGTTAACAAGAGTTGTCAGATAGCAGCTTTGTGCTTGTTTAAAGTGCCAGAGACAAGAAATCTGGATGTTTGCATTGTTTTGGGGGGAAAAAAAGCAGTACTGAGAAGTGTTTAAATGTCCCTGACACGTAAACCTAAACTCTGCAGTTTAAAGACAGATTGCTTTGATTGCTAGTAGCATTACCCTGCCACGTTTAAAGATCAGAGAGGCTTGTGAAGCTGCGTGATTGCTGGCATATTCACTACATGTGAAAACTGACTACAAAGCAAAAATAAGGACAAGCACTGAATTTTTTGAGTGTAATAGGAGTGCTGCCTCTGTCCCTTTTCAGATAGGCTAAGGATTCAGGACAGGAAAGCGATCAATAAAAAGCCGAACTCTCTCATAATTCTTATCCAATTTTTTTTCTGCACACTGTTGCATTGCTCTTCCATGCTTCTCACCCTCTCAAGTATTGTCAATCCTTACACACCCAATAAAACAGTGGGAATAAACACGTGAGAAGAGTAACAAAATAGGGGACACAGTACAAATCTGTCAGGGAGAAGCTGAGAAACCAAGGATAGAAACTGCTTTGAAACTTCAAATACTACAGGGAAATAGAAGTAGTTCTTAGATCCTTTTTCTTTTGCAGTATCCTATTACACTCCATTGAAAGTGTTACATTTTTATCTATTATATCACTGCAGTTCTACCAGCAGATTTCTCTATAACATCCATTGCTCAGTGAGTAGATTACTGTTAGTCTCTTGACATTTGCTCTCTATAGAGCAAACCGAAGTGGATTCCATTAACTATAATCACTTTACAGGGAAGGAAAAAAAAAAAAAAAAAAAGGATCTCAAAAACAATTATGTAAGTCAGTTTCTCTATTGCACAACTAAAGAGGTGGCCTCTTTGGAACTGAACACATTTCCCACATTAAAAACGTGGAAGCTTTATGTTATGGTCAAAGTTACAAGGCCACTGTGACATTTAAGAAGCTTTACCACACACTGGATCTGTACATGAAGAAGTGACCTTCACTCCCAGTGTTTTCAGTTTTCAAGTCTCATTGATTGATATAGATTCAGAAAATCTAATGACAACAGTGAAATTGGAATTCACATTAAAAAAATAGCCTAAGTATTCATAAATATGATAAAAGGATTCATCAAGAACAGAACTTCTACAGTATTTTATATGTAGCAGTCCTAAAATTTGCAAGAACTTAACTTCCAAAATATTCCTAATCCAGTAAAAATGTAAGAGAATAAAAAGTAACATTGCTTTGATATATATATAGATATATATATAAAAAATTTGCTAGCATGGCTGAACTCTGTCGTTTCTACACATCTGATTGATTGATGCATACTATTTGTATATATACATTTGTATATATACACTGTGTGCATATACATTTGTACTAGAAGTACAAATACTAAAACTTACAATGCTATAGGAATAAGTGTTTGAATACTTACAGAAATATTTTTCTATTAAATGTAACTATGTCTGCACACACAGCATATACAGCACCACCTCACTCCCTATTAGTCAGAACTTCTTTCATCTTGCTTTTTACAATCAGTGCCCTAGAGTCTTTTTCTTGCTGTTTCAATATTAGCCTCACAGAATATAATGCAAAAAAAAAAAAAAAAAAAAAAAAAAAAGTTGCTTGGGAATTTCAAGACCAGACTTCCTTTCCAATTTTTTTTTTTCCAAAAATGAGAATTTAAAAATTTTAAAATTTTAATGTTGCATTTTTGAGCTTATTTCTTGCAAATATACTCTTTCATGTTTTCAGTGCAATAAATATTACTATATATGTTTCACCTCCCCTCCGCTTACAAGCACGTGTTTATCTGAACTACAGCTACTATCTATGTGTCCACAGAAAAGAAAGTTCTTCAAGGGCTCCTCTTGTCAGCAAAGCTCACGTCAGTCTGTCTAACAGTTTCCACTTCTATAAAAACACCCAGTCAATGGAAGCATTGGACATCCAGTCATTATCTCCTTTTATACTTCAAGCAGCAAATCTCATTCTACTCTTTCCCCTTTTCTATTTAGCTACATCTTCAGCAGAAATTTGTTCTTCTCCAAGTCAAGCACGCCTCGGAAAGGAGTTACTCTAAGGACAGAAAAGGGTGTTTTTGCTTTAGCTAAATAAATAAATAAATTGAACTCTTCTCCCCTTTGTGTTTCTCATATGTACTCTGGTAAACAATTTG
The DNA here is from genome assembly GCF_019232065.1 of Centrocercus urophasianus. Lineage (NCBI taxonomy): Eukaryota > Metazoa > Chordata > Aves > Galliformes > Phasianidae > Centrocercus > Centrocercus urophasianus. The sequence continues at coordinate 27,562,978 of NW_024884475.1, read as the reverse complement.
CATAAAATCATCCCCTGCATAAATTTACTGAATGCGTACGCCTGCATGCATTTACATGCACACATTCACTGCCACACCACACATCTACAAGCGGCGTCTCAAGCTAAACATCAGAACTTGCCTTTTGTTTCCTTCCCGAGTCAAGCGGTAAATTACGCTTAAGCAAAAAATAGCAGGGTGTAGCAGTAGGCTGCTGTGAAAATGAATGATTCGGAAGCAATTGCTGCTTTAGCTTGGTTTCTTGAGTGCTGCTTTTTAAGAGATCTCTGAAAGATGATGATAAGCTGAATAGCCTCTCTCTGACTGCAAGGGAAGAAACTCAGTCTAATTTGCACATCATTCAAGTAGCAGAATTTCTTCCACATACCAAAAGGTGACATGAAGGAGCTGGATAAAGGAGAGCAGGCCTTCACAGATACACAGAGCTAGCCACGAACAGGCTGTGAACCACAGAATCACAATATTAACCTTCAAATAGAGGTACTGCTCGCTCTCTGAAAAAAATTCACAGAATCACAGAATTGTAGGGGTTGGAAGGGACCTCCAGAGATCATTGAGTCCAGCCCCCCTGCGAAAGCAGGTTCCCTACACCAGGTCGCACAGGTAGGCATCCAGGCAGGTCATGAACATCTCCAGAGAAGGAGATGTTTCCCCTTGTCCTGTCTCCACTCGCCACTGAAAAGAGTCCAGCCTCACCATTCTGCCCCCCACACCTTAGATATTTATAGACCTGGATCAGGTTCCCTCTCAGTCTTCTTTTCTCAAGGCTGAACAGACCCAGTTCACTCAGCCTTTCTTCATAAGAGGGATGCTCCAGGCATTGTAAGCATATGATCAAGTTACTGCAAGATAAATTGGTTTGTAGAGTTGGGTGGGTGAAAGAAGCTCCACAGTGATGCTCCATTATTAATGTAGTCATACTCCAAGGTCCATGCTATACATCTGGTCTCCCAGTGGAAAGACACACAATACACAAGCCACAAGGCACAATCGCAACTGCTCATCTGCATGCCTACGAATACAAAATATTACCTTTCTTGTTTGTTTCAGAGACATTCAGCTGTAGAAATAGAGAGCCCCCAGCTGTTCTCATTTCAGTACAATTGTTTTCATCAGAGTGTCTTGTGTTGTGACATGTTTTGGTTCTAGGAGAAAAACAATGTTGATATAACACTTATATTTATAGTTACTGCTAAGAAGTGCTGTACAGAGCCAAGACCATTTTCAGCAATGGGACCAAGGAGCTGGGAGGAACAGGATTAAGACAGCTGACTTAAACCGGCAAAAAAAAAAAAAAAAAAAAAAACCTCAAACTATATAAGATCCTGTGGAAGGAGTTTTGAAGGGGGTGGGAGTTCTTTACTACCAGTTGAGGGGCTAGCTGGGCATCAGCTGGAGGGTGCTGAACAATTGCTTGTGCACCACTTCAGTTATATACATTTACGTTGTCATAATTAACACCCCTTATTAAATAGTTTTATCTCAACTCGCAAGTTCTACCTTTGTTTTATAAACTATTATTATCCCTTCAATTCCACCGGGAAGTGGGGGAGTGAGCAAGAAACTGTCCTGTGCTTAGCCACCTGCCAGGTTAAACCACAACAGGAGCCCTCCTGTGGTCTATTCCATTGCCTGTGCAGCTTCCTGAAATGGCTTAATTACATGCCCCTGGGAGATTCTAACATCAATTAACTGAAATTGTTCTACAAAAGTAAACAATGGGCAAAATCCTGTTCAAATTATTCAAACAGTTTAGAATACTTGATCCTGAATGAGTGGTGGGAGCATATTTTCCAGGCCCTTCTGTGCAACACCCAGGAGTCAAATCCAAAGACAGGCTGATACAAGCCCCAGTTGCAGAGCTGTCACTTAGTAATCAAAAAGCACAGTTCATGCTTTCAGCTCTGAAAATCCTGTTATCATTCCTTTCTGTTGGTCCAGAGCTGATTATCAACCAAAGCAAGCAGCATTTGGCCCACAGCGTGCTCCATTTTGAGAGCACACAGCTGGGATTGCCAGTATAAGCAAACGTTGGCAATGTTTAACACCAACAGGAATGCTCTGTTACATATGCTATGGGACCGTCCAAATCCCTGGCAGAAAATAAAGTGCCAGTTCTTAAGTAACCAAAGACCTAGAAATTCCATATGTTTATTTTAGAAGCTCTAACTGTACTCCCAGTAATAGCCACAGCACTAAACAAAGGTTGCTCTAGGGATAATTAATGCCAACAGAGAATCCCTTATCAAACAAAATCAACAGGAGGCAATTTCTCAGATTAATTGCAAGAATTAGCTCTGAACTGAAATATTCAGTCTTTAAGCGAAATCTCATTCCTTCCATAGTCCTGGATCACCTTTATTAAAGACCAAACCCTCCTCACTTTATCACACAAGTGTCTGCTGGCACTGGCTGTAAATCAGGAACTCGGAAGAAAAGCTGCATCTTTATCATGTTTACTGAGTCTTGCTTGTCTCCGTTTGTTTAAAATGTTTCCTGTAATAGATTTGCTAAAACTGATCCAGGAATACTGAAGTGTAGCAAACTTATGAACGTATATCGTTGGCTGCAACTAGATGGAAGTTATGAACAAATAAGCCCTAACAAATAAAACCTCTTTCTCTGTATTCAACTTCCATATGCTCACATACACTGCCATCTTTTCTGCACCTTAGAACATTCTAGAACACAGAAAATTTAAGATTGAACTAGCAGACAAATAAAACTCACCAACATTAAAAAAGACACAAAAATCTAAAGCAAATCATAAGATTCTAAAGCAGTACCCACTGAGTTTCATTTAAAGTGCTTCACAACGCTGTACTGTGTAAGTTCATACTCAGCAACTCAGAAAACATTTTTAATTACCCACTGAAGAAAAAAAAATTGCAGTTAACGCAAACAACACCCATTATCTAGTTGAAGACACCTGCTTTTGAAACATTATTTGACAGCTCACTTTGTATGGCACCTGATACCGTAAGACAGTCAAAGCATTGACTTTTCACAAATCGTACTGTTTTTTTTTGTTGTTGTTGTTGTTTTTTTTTTTTTTTTTTTTTTTTTTTTTTTTTTTTTTTTTTTTTACACTTCTCTGCTGCAATAACTTCATTTTCAAAACTCATCATTTCTTCCTACTTTCAGTCTCCTGGTCAAGCCACCCTCAACATTTACCCCTTTTTTCAACTTGGAGCTACACGCTTCCCTGCAGGAGCAAAGCATCCTATTTGTCACAAACAACTCTCAGTTATTACATCCAAGCTTGTGTTGATTTATCCTCTCATCTCCAAAAACTGAAGGAACTTTTGTTTTGAAATTACAAGCTCTATTTGAGCTTTCTTTCCTCCCATTCTAATCAGGAGCATAAATCCCATTGCATTTTTCCTGCTAAGTTCCACAAGATGCCTATTAACACAAGAGAAACAATTTATAAACTATTTTATACTGTTATATACTATTTTATATATTTATAAACTATTTTATAATATTTTCTATCTACTTTCCTAAGAGCTTCAAGTCTGCAGTGACAGTAAAAATCTCATCTTGAAAGTGAAAAGAATTACTCAGTTACTAGAGATATAGTAGGAAATAGCTTTCCAGTTCTCCCAAGTTAGAGGATGTCAGATTTATCACCACCCCAAACCGGAATGGAATAAAAGAAATCACAAAAATTTAATCACGTGAAAATCTGAAAGCGAACTGTTTCAGTTTAACTTGAACAGAGTGTTTTGATCAAAACCATTTTAAAAGGTATGCTTTAAAAAAAAAAAAAACAAAAAAAAAAACCACACAACTAAAATTTCTAAGCTTCAAGGCCCCACTTTCCATCCAAGCTCCGTTTCTTCTTCTACTATTAAAGAGCCAGTATAGTGCTGACTTGTCCTTTCCTGAATTGCAAAGCCCAGCTATCAGGGAGTTCTGGGGTCTCTGACATGGTCATCAGTAACTTCAACACATGGAATTAAACTGAGATCAGTTACAAGAAAAAAAAGTAAAAGGCCATATTATTTCCTTTTCTTTAGGCTAGAAGTTTCACTTCAAACTAAAGCTCTGATTGGAATGACTCCCAAAGCTGGAGATACAGGAAAAAATACCAGACATGGCAAGAGTTTGAAATACTGCCTCAAAAAACCTTTCTGCATCACCTCATCCCTCTGAGCACCTGGGTGGGCCAGGGCTGCCTGAAGAGATCAAGGAATGACCTAGAGTGTGTACTGACACAATCAACCTATTAAGGACTACAGATAAAAGTATAATACCAGGAACCGATGACAGAATTTGCTCTAATCACTTCCACCTACCTTGATAAAAGAGCAAAGGAAATGCCTCTGTCTTAAACATTCAACTTGGAGAAAACTGATTTGCTATATTAAAAATCCCCTTAAAAATAATGGTTTAAAACATCTGTTAAAAGCCTTAGGCATATCTGTGTACGTCTTCAGTTATTTCACCTCAAGGTCATAGACAGAAGTAATCAGTGATTCCTGTTCACTTGGTACCTAAGCCCAAGAAAAATGTGAAAGATAAAAATGATACTTGAACTCTATAGTTCGGATTCACAAATCATTCTGAAAAATAAACTGTTACCCAAACAGTTCAGTTTATTCCCATGACTGAAAAAACAGATGTGCCATAAGATAGCCAAAAGCTTAGAGAGCTTTTGGGGGTAATTCTCCTGAGAATACTAACTTTTCTCTTTAACTCAGAACTTGTGTACTTAATACTGCCACGTGGAGAGCAATTTTTAAACTAAGGCTTACTTAAAGTAGAGAAGAGACCAAAGCAATATGTTTCAAACTGTTAAGATTCATAAGCATGCTTAGTAAACAGTTTATCCAAATAAAGGTATGAAATTCTCACTGCTTGCCTGTATTAGTTTCAGATGACTTCTGATAGTTAACCCTCATCAAATGACAAATTTTCAAAAGGAGGAAAACAGAACTTCTTTCAATCTGTAACGTTTACTGAAATATATATTACATGCTGTGTTTCTGTGAATATTTGCAGTCGTCTCAGTTAATCAAAGAATTTACTAGGAAGGGTATGGAACTTCATTTGCAAACTAACAGCTCTGAAATGAAGAGTAACGAAGTCCTTCATTTAATATTACTGGTACATGTTTATTTGCCACACACTCCTACAGTACCAAGACATCCCAGGATTGAAGAGACTGCAAATTGTGAACCAATTTCTGCCAGCTTCTCATATAGCTCATCGCTACTACACCTTATCTACAAAGAAACATAAATAACCAATAAATAGTGAATTTGACCAAGAAAGAAAAGAACATATAGGATGCCAAAATCAATTTGCAGAAATACAGACCAAGGAAAGTATTTAATATACTTTTTTATTAATGTTTCGTGCATTGTGTTATTAAAATCTTCTTAATAGAGCTACTCTGATTTGGTGTATTTCTTTGGATGCCAATGGGACCATATCAATTTCTGACAGATTCTTGTCTACCATAATGTTTTCAAGTGCATATATTATAGCTTCAAATTAGGAATGGATGGCAAAGTTTAAGACAGATCATTATCAGCGTGATTATTTTAATTCTTGCTTTTCACATCGGTATAACCAACAGTACCTGGAACTCCAAGGAGGGCACTTAAACACTTCAGTTGTCTTTTTGTTTTGTTCTCAGGCTATTATTTAAAGCTGCTTTAATTATTTTATTTGAGGCGTCAGCAGCCCAGGAAGGGGCTCCTGAATTTAATTTACATGTCAAGTGCAAGTTGAAGACAAGGGGCTGTCCCTGTGCTGTAAAAAGCCATTTCCAGCCAGTTCCAAGTCAGACCTGCCTCTAACCAAAAGCTGAACCCATGAATGAAGCTGGTGGTACCTGTGTGGTAACGTATCTGAAAAAGAGTGACAGTGCAGCACAGCAAGTAAGAGGCAGAGAAGTGAGAAAAATGAGGAGAAAAAAAAAAAAAAAAAAAAAAAAAATCCTGCAGACACAAACGTCAGTCACATAAGAAGGGGAGAAGGTGCCGCAGGTGCCAGAAGCCTGTATAGTCCACGAAGCACACAGTGAAGCAAAAATTCATTTTCAGCCTGTGGAGAGCATCACAGTGAAGCAGGCAGTCCTTGCAGCCCATGGAAGACCCCACTCTGGAGCAGGTGAATACACCTTGAAGGAAGCTACAGCAGGTTCCTAGCAGGAACTGCAACCCATGGGAGGGTGCTGCAGAAGGAACAGAACATGAGAAAGGAGTGGGAGATACAAACTGTTATGGGCAACAGCCATCCCCCCACCAGTTACAACGAGTAACTGATCTACATTATCTCAATCCACAAGCTTTTCCATCTTATTTTCTTCTCCTGCCTTTTTGGGAAGAGGGAGCAAAAGAGCAGCTGAATGGTGGTCCAGCAACTAAGCTCAGATCAATCTACCACAGCTCCTTAAGTGCTTTTGCAGGCTGGCTTCATTGGGATACTTCATCAGCCTAGACTGTTCTTTTGCTGTTAGCAGTAAAAATTGACACTCCAAAATGGTGCTTATTCCCATTTTTTAGATACTTCTAATTCAAATGTACAGATCATTTACCTTCTGTTAAATCACTAGACGTTTTTCCCCATATAGCTTTACCTACAATTACCTAATGCTACATACAGTTGCATCATCATTAAAATCCTTTGTTACATTTACTATTTATTTGGAGGAGACAAAATACTCAGTGAGCACCTGAAATTTTACCAATAGCTTTTAGTAACTGAATACAGATGAACTATGGATTTCTAACATTTTTTTCATCTGCATGCAAAATTTTAGAAGGTGTTTTATTTGTACCAAATCCACATCCCAAGTGTTTATGACTTGGTTATAACCAAGAAGCAAACCCAGAAATACTCATCTTCCTGTTGTCTGTAGAAAATGCATTACACAGTAAATAACTGTGTAATGCATTTTCTTTTAAATAACTACAGCAGCAGAGACAATGAAATTTTTTTGCCCTATCATTTTTCTACTTTTTGAAGAAGTCAAATATTACAGCACATACCAAAAACCAAAGTGACACAGCTGATAAATTCTGAAAATGATAAAACAAATATGCAGTGCCCAACCTAACTCCTTCTGGCACTATTCCAGAAAATAAAATGAGGTATTTCTATGTCAAAATTTCCATCAGAATTGTGTACGTGAGCACTAACGAGAGTGGACTTACCCAGAGTCATTAAGTCAATTCCCTTGCTACCATGGATGCCCAACCCTGCAACAACTTCTAGAAACTTGTCAAATTCCATTCTAAAAGCAGCTAACTGTTCTTCCAATTTCCACTTGCATTTAATTGTCTCCTGTCTATTTATATTCTACTATCACTTTCCACTAAAAATAACTTTACCTTATGCAATTCTTTTCTGCTGACCACCTAATATATATATTCATGGAAAAATGAATATCCTCTTTCAGCTTTCACTTCGCTAAGCTAAACAAATCAAGTTCTCCCATTGTTCTTTCCCTCTTCTTCATTATTTTAATAGCAATCAATTCTTCACACTTGAAATTTTAATACGGGTGAACCAATATTAAACATACAGTACTTCAGACAAGGCCTCCTCAGAGATCACACAGTAATATTCATTCTTCTCTACCTTAATGGATGTATCTTGATAAATAGACTGGAAATTTTATTTTTTAAATGTTAGCCACACTTTTCAAGTTAACCACTTCCTCATTCCCTTTATCCTCTGATGTAAGCTATTATACATTAAGTGTACTGTATTAAATTCTATAATGAAATTCAAATAGGTAATATCTGATATGCCGGCTTTGTTCAGAAAATCTGGTACCAAATAAAAAAAAAGTAATGTTAGTTTTATGCAGTTTATCTTTCAAAAACCACCATAGCATTTTAACCCCATTTTACTCCATTTCTGCAAACTGCATTTCTGTCGATAGGCTTGAAGGTGATTGTGGTCAATTTAATTGACCTGTAGTTTTCATGATAACTTTTGCCTGCCTCTCAAGTACTTTTTTCATTTGTAAGTCTGCTGACCTCTGGAAGATCTTTTTTTCTTTGTTTAAATTATCTCCAAGTGGAACTACAAGACTTCTGAGAATTCTGAGATGGAGAATATCTCCAATCCATCTTCAGTATACCAGCAACTTGAATTTCTTACCTGTTTAGTCTTTTCAATTTGCATGATCACTTTCCATGATCCTTCTCACCTCAGTATCTCTGTTTTTATCTAGAAAGTATGCTGTTGGCTCTGGGGTCCTAGACCTACTGGTATTCTTTATCTTCTCTTACATGAGTCTTTAAGTTCTTTCCCATTCTTTCTACATTATATCCAAGGTTCTTACTCAGCCAGATAAACATTTAACTCTGTCCCTTTGGTTGAATTTAGTTTTCCCAATACATTTCTGAGTTTACAAGTGTTCTCCATAATCAAGTTCCTGAGCATTACGGGAATTCTGGCTGAATACACACATGTTTTTTGTTTGGAATTGAAAACACTATTGTTAATCTTCCAGTGAATTTAAACTGAAGTTCTTCATGATCACTTAAATCTATTGTTATTTTTTATTTTCTTTCTTATTTCTTATAAAATAAAAATAAAAAAAAAATCACAGCATCACAGAAGGTTGGAAGGAACCTTCTGAGACCCAACCCTCGTCTTCAAGCACTGTCAGCTACACCAGGTTGCCAAGACCATAGCAATCTGCTTATTCAATGAAAATAAGTAAAAATAACAGTGTTTCGCCATTTCACTGCCATCAGCCACCAAAAACATGCAAGCACTACTAAAAGATACTATAAAATTCACTTTTGTTAGTGTTGTTTACTAGTATTAGTCATAGCTTAAAAGAAAAAAAGACACTAAAGACTCTCTAATCAAATAATGGCAAAGCATCTAAGCTGCATCTAAAACATATCAGCCTGTGTTTGAGGCTTTGTAAAAGCACAATCACTACGTCACATGCAAACTAGTAAAACCTTAATTTACAGTGAAGTTCCATAACAGAACAGTGTAAGGTGCAAAAGCAGTTAAATACTCAAGCAGCCAATCTGACAGACCTTGTGGTCAAGGGAGAAATTCTTATAGAGACAAACCTATGATGAACACAGACAAGGTAGATTTGATATCCAGTCTTTTATATGTCTGTATCTGCTGAAGTGAGCAGAATTGATCAAATGGATGACTGCTTCTCAATTTAGCATTACATTCAAAGCCATAATGGGTTTTCAGATGTTCTTCAAAAATACACAGGCTCCATCTACTCTCTTTCCTTCTTACTGCATAGAAAGGCACGCTGACAAGATTATTTAAGACAGAATCAAAGATTGCTTTTTGATTTTTATACAAGTTAGAAATCATGTGAAAAACCACCATGTTTTTTGCATTATGCATAAATTCTATAAAGCCTTAATTTTTTAAAAAAGGTTTATTTTTCTTTTTAAAATGTAAGATGAATTGTAAGTTCAGCTACATCTGTGTATGCGCACAAGACACACGTGCCCTCACCCCAAAAGCATCACACTGTGCACAAGAATAAAATGAAAACTGGAAGGACAAAACCTCTCCTACTGCTGTACTAGCTTTGATAGGGTTAAATTCACAGCCCTCAGATCACACGTCTGTTCTGCCCATTCAGATAAATGGATTTCATTTTATTGTTTACTTGTACTTGATAAGGTTTTTGGATTGATTCTGGTGGCTCACAATGCCTCCCAGGCACAGGATGTTATTCTTACTACTGCATCCAAAGTCTTTCACAACAGTTTTTTCTCTAAGAAAGGCAGCACTGTGAAACTCAAATATCAGCAAAATGTTTTTCCCCTTTTGTAAAAAGAAAACTACTCTAAACATAAAGTCATAAACATAACATGCCAGCAAAACAAGCAAAGCAACCAGAAATATCAACAAAGCAGGACAAAAAAATTTTCATTTTTCCCCTCCTCTATCAATGTTGGACAATATGAAGACAGTGGAATTCATGATTCACCCTTTTAACCCACGGCTGGAAAAGTACCTGAACACATTGCTTGAAATCACAGATGAAACTGCTCTTACAGAGAAGGAAAGTATTTTTAATCTGATCAATTAGCAATATCAGCAATTCAGGCTCCTAGCTTGGAAAAAGTATCTCCTTATTCATCTTCAATTCATCATTTCAGAGTTAATACCCAGTGAAATTCAAAAGAATCTGCTATGAGTTTGCTATGGGGATCCACTGCATGTGATTATTTCTACAGATTACTAAAATCAGTATTGCTTTTATCAGTTCCTTACCCTGTCATTGACTTGCACAGTCTTATAATAGTCACTGCAATAATACCTTTATTTTACTTACATATGTAAAAAGATGAACACTAACATCTAATTACCTCACTGAAATGCTGGTAACACTCTGCGTTATTATTAAACAATTTATAAAATTCAATTTTTAATTCATTCAAGGAAACCAGATTACTGAATTATTATCTGCACTCTCTGGCAATTGTTTCAAACCTCCAAGACTGGTGCCACATTTTTTTGGAGCACGCAAAAATTCTGCACAAGAAAAAGCAGAGTCATTAAAATTATGACATTTTAGACAATATTTTCCTATTTTCTATGTGAATATGCAAAATACTTTACCTACGTGAGTATGCTTCCAGACTTCAGAGAAAAGCTAGCTCTGTTGTTTATACACGTACCCTCCCTGCTTAAAACCTTTTAGGACTATTTCAGACTTCTGACATATTCTTGAACCTCATCCAGCTTTTTTCTCCTGCTATGGCCTGCTATAAATCGGAGCTCTGGGTCTGTCTGCATAAAAGAAACCCACACTGCAATGAGAATTGCATTACAACATTTGTCTCACGTACCCTGCCATCTTAGGGAATCCCTGCCCACAGAAATTATTCAAAATATAACTGTGTAAGTGGCCAATCCTGTCAGCAGTATTTGTGAGGTGTAGCCACAGCTACCTTTACCACAGTTTACCAAACTTGTAGCATAATGAACAGGGCAAATCCTGTGTTATGTCCCCAGCTTCCACAATTCAGCAGCCAGTATGCTCCCATAAAGTTAACTAGATGGTTGCTAAAGGAAGTATTTAAACTACGAGCCATGATTCATAGTTATTGTTAAATGGGCAGTAGGGCAATCATAGCAAACATGAAAGGGATCACAAATCAGAATGAGTACTAACTTGCAACTAAAGATGCTGACCATTGCTCAGTGAGTAGAAAATGACAGAGAAGATGGTTTCAATTCCACTGTTCCTCAGGAGTTACGTTCTTCCTCCCTGAGGTTACATGGAGGCAAATAGGCCTGGAGGGAATTGGTACTTCTGCAGCCTCTGGATGCTTACAGAATGAACAGTAGTACACCAATACTCCTCAAACCAAATTGCTATTGGTTTTTCTAGGCAAACCATAATACCATCATATAGAAAATACAAAAGACCTATTTAGAGCACTGCTGACACAAGGCCTCAGGTCCTACAACCAGAAGATATAAACCCAAAACAAGATTCAACAAGATATCAAATCCTTGTCTCTGACATACTGGATCATCACATAAGTGGTATGATAAAATAGCATGGAATGCTTGAGTTAAGGGATTTAAGTCAAGCGGGTTCAAGGGATTTAAGCCTTTTAGAAATATTTTTAAAAATAGAATAAAATTACTTGGCTTACCATGCAGCAATATGTTCAACACCATCTTGGTACATCCAAAGCCAGTTCTCTTATACTCGTGAGGAATTTCACACCTGTGTCTGTACTTTCCTTTCAAATTAGCTGCTCATCAATTCTATTGCTAAACAAACATGAAGCAGCTGTAGCTCTCAGACTATGATTAAAATTAAACCCTTCAAATCCATGCTAGCTTAGAGAGCCTCTGTACAGTTGTACTCAATTGATTAACTCCAACTGGTTCACTGCTAAAACTAATCCATTAATTTAACAGTCTGAAAAGGTTTCAAAAAAATCATTTCACATGAAGAGGATCCAAATAACATTTCAAGTAAAACACAGAAAGATGATGCTACTAAAATGCTCTAAGAAAAATAAATAATTTATAGTTTTAATTTTATTTTTGTCTTAGAACAGTGGATTCTTTTATTGATTCAACTTTTTGTTGTTGTTGTTTTGCTTTGCACATCACTGGAAAAATAAAAAAAAACAATAGAGTAATGCTGCAATGCTGCTACAGGTCCTCTAACAGAAAAACGTAAGGGAAGAGCCAAGGAACTCTAAACGAGTCAGCTCACTTTTAGCTCCATGCATTACCTGTGGTAAAATACTGAGTGCCTACTGGAAGGCTGCGTTCCCACTAGGCTACAAAATAGGTTTTCGATCTGAACTTTCAAGAATACAAACCCTCTCTGTGCAGTCCATGAAATAAAGGAAAAGACAAATGGCTCTAATCTATAGGCCTGCGATATCCTGTTAAATCATTATCTAATGCATAAAATATTACAGAGTGAGAAAGTTAGTAACACAGTAGCGTTCAACTGGAGTAGTGTTCTTCACAACCTTTAAAAACATTTAATGAAGCACTTCTTTGTCCCTACAACTTCTCTTTAAGTTTCAAGAGAAAATGCGAGTCTGCATGAATACTCACTTCTTCCCTGCTAGCTGCAACTTATAAATATGAGCAATACTAACCAGTCATACTCTCCTTTTACTTGTTTCTATTTTGGGTTGAAAGCTTTTATCACGAGATCTACATTGTTTTTACTGGTATGATGGAAGCAACGAATCCTTTCCACTTAATAGCCTACTTAAATTAACAGTATTTCACTAGAACCTAAACAGTCCCATAAACACACTGGCATTAGTATTCTAATGACTTAGCTCTCCACCTGCTCACCGACCTCAGCATTTTAGGGCTGCCAACATCTCTCCTTCAAAATGGAGCCGGGTATGTATTTGCTTTGACACTGTTTCCATCCCCACCTGTCCATCATTTCCTATGATACATCCAAAAGTATACAGCCCTCTATAAAAGAAAATCATAGCACCATCTAACAGTTATGAGACAATAGCCTGAGGCACAACATCATCCAAGCACTAGGGATCTCTCTCTGAGCCAGACGGACATGTCAGAGTCTCCAAAAATTGGCACACAATTGAAAAAACTATTTGACCCACTTCTCAGGTTGTAACAGCCTTAAAAGCCATGCCAAATTAATGTTTAAAAAAAAAAAAAAAAAAAAAAAAAAAAAAAAAGGGAGAGAGGGAGATGTCTGTAACGTGACTCAAAATCTTTCCATGGGAGATGGGAAGAGATAAAATAAATAGCTGTGGTCAGAATACATTTCAGGGATGAATGAAGCCACCACTCAGCATGCATGCAGCATGTAGAGGGAACAAGGAATTTCACTGCCCTTCAGGGGGACAAAGGAAAGAAATAGGTGACATCACCCAAGAGGAAGGCTACATTGCCTTTCTCATGCTTAGAGCAGACCAGAGCCACAGCACTAGCCAAAACCATGTCAACAGTCCATCCAAAGTTATCCCTTAGCCTCTCTGTAGAGATATTTTTGTAGAGGCATAAGACAGTACTACGTACCCAGCCAGAATGAGTACTCTGACATCAGCATCAAAGAGGGAAATGGAAACGTCAGGCGGTATTGGCTGCTCTTCCTCCTTCCACTAGCAAAGGATTCAGAGGTAACCTTAGGGAAACCTAAAGGTCACTTCCCAACGGCTTTCATCTGTATCACACTCCCACAGTGACATGCCATTCTGCAGGGGCACCAAGGCTAAAAGTTAACTTACTCTGAAGTTCAGCAATGGGGCAGAGTAGAGTAAGGTGCAAAAGCAGTTTAATGCTCCATGCAGGCAACTTGTTAGAAATCTGATACAGAGCTAGAATCAACACAGAATGTCAACTTGATATCTCCAGATCTCTTTTCTATTTGTCCAGTTCTGCTCTCTGCAGCAAACTGTGCCTCAAACTAGCATCACATATGAAGCTGTAACTGCTTTTTAGACATTCCAACAAAATACACATCAGTGGCAGCAAGGCTAGGAAGTTCTGTTGTATTTACAGAGGAGGAAATAACGCAGCACCCACAAATACTTCTGACATCTTTCATTAGCACATCCCCTGCCACGTCAGAAGCAGAGAAAAGACCTGGTACCATCAGCTCAGAAGGTGAAATAGTTCTAGATAAAGGAATTCAGTTCCATGCAGCACACAGGAGCCCAAAAGCTCTTTCCATGTTTTCCCTTTTGAGTTTACACTATAATTCGCTGGATGGATGCTCTATTTGTATACAATGGGTACAGGTGCCCTAGGCCTTACAATGCTCCAAAGCCTTTGTTAATAACTGTATTGCCTTGGAATGAGGTTGATTCCATAGGGCACTTTTGTTCCTCACCGCCTCCAGGAGCCAGTGGTCAGTGTTTATGTTTGTTGTCATTCTGTGAGCGCTCTGTCTCAAGCCACAGCCCAAGCCTGACGTAGGAGTACAGTTCATCTGAGCTGATGCTGAAGCTTTCCATATTGCTGCAATAAACTACCATCAACAGTGTTTCAAGCAATATTTGAAAATATTAAGTGGTTGTGAACCTTGACTGCTAGACACTGCTACCAATAAGGGCTGTCTTAACACACTATCAGCCAGAATCCCTGACCTATGTACAAACATCCCCTCCGCTTTAAAATGTCCCAGCATAGCAGAGGAGCACTGAGGGGCCATTAAGGGTGGCCTGGCTTGCAGGATAAGCTTCTTGCCTCACACCATAAGACTACCAAAATTATTTATACACTAAAAAAAACAGCTCTACTTAAACAACATGAGCCTGTTCTCTGACTTTCATGCTATTCAGGGGAAAAAATAAACCATTTTTCTTTTCATTTTCCACTCCAACTTCAGTCATGTTTCTGCCTTCCTCTCACGCCCTGTTCCTGGGTGAGGAAACCTCTGTGCTTCCTTGTACAAACTATTTGCCTTGGTTGGAACAGAGGGAAAATCCCTGTCTCTAGGGGGAAATAAGATGCATGACTATGCAGCATGTGGTTAACTTGTATGATCGTGGATTTCTCAGTCCTATTGCTGAGGCCCTGGGCAGAAGAACCTGCCTTTTAACTGGGCTGCTGGTGTCTTTTTGCTGGATGCTAGCAAGTCCCACACACAGGTTTGGCAGGGCTAAGCATTTCATACCTCCTACATCACAGAATCATTCAATGACTTGGGTTGGAAGGGACTTTAAAGACCATCTGGTTCCAATCCCCCTGCCACGGTTATTCAACTTCTCTGGGCAACCTCCTCCAGTGCCTCACCACCCTGAGTGAAGAATTTCCTCCTAACATCTAACCTAAATCTCCTTTCTTTTAGTTTAAAACTGTTCCCCTGGTCCTATCAAGGGTTATAGGACGTTTGTAGACACCTCATACAGTGATGAAACCTGAGCCAGACTGTGTCATCCACGAAAAAGATGGTGGCAGCACTGAGCCCTAACCTTCATTCCAACACAGCACAAGACCAAGCACCCAAAAGCAGGCAAAAGAAAATATCAGGTCTAGTGCTTTTGGAAAGTCACAGCAGATCCTCACACACCTGTAGGGACTTAAGCCTCCTAAACAGGCCAAGAGACAGTATGCACATAGCTCAGTACTCATTATGAAGTCAATTGTATAAGTTAAACCATTCTATTGACCGTGCCAGAAAACTCTGCCCAGATTATTCCCTGGGACCCCGACCCAACCAGATAGTATTCTGGGATGCGCTGAACTCCTTGGCCAGACTTCCTGACTTCACCTTTTATGATCTAAACCAGATCACACTTGTCACAACAGAGTTTCACGAAGCTGTGACAGCAAAAGGACTATTTTTATCTTCAGCAAATTAGATTTGGGATTTTGGGGAGCAAGAGAGACGCCTTCAGCAAAACAAAGCTTAATTGGAGAAAATATTTTGTGCTGCACCTAGACTGCAAGCAAAACATTGATGTATCTGATAGTATGTTGTAGGGGAAAGAGCTTGAAAGCAGGCGATGCATGGTGAAGTGTTCTCCTTCGTTTTCTCTCAGGATCACGATGTGGGAAGATTAGCAGTTTCAACTCCCACTAACCTACCAGCTGTGACAGGAACAAGCCAACTGACACTGCCAACTCAAAGTAATCATTAATCAGGCAAAAAAAAAAATATCCCACTTCACAACAGTGGCATTAAAAGCAGTATTTTTACAAGGAATACATGTAGTCTTCTTCTGCCTTTCAAGTTTTTTTTTTTTTTACACTTTTACTGTCAGGTTTTATGTCTTCTGCATAAACATAAAGCCAGCAGGGAATTATGGTTTGTGTTGTATTTTTTCAGTGGCAGCTAAAAACCTGACATCACTCATTCACTCAAATAACTGAAGCTTTAAGAAAAACAAAGTCAAGCTGCATAAGAATGGTGAATGCTGCCATCTCTGGCTGCCACAGTTTAAAACAGCTTCCATGTATTGTGTTATATCATAGAAACTCTATTTCCTACTGTAAAAAAGGAAGGAAGCGTGTACTAACGTACCTGATTTATTCTGTTTGTGCTGCTTTTAGAAAGCACAACACAAGAAGCTGGGCCAGGCAGAATTAATAACAGAACCATAACTAGATACTGACAACAATTGTGATTAAGGTAAAAATTAGGAACTTACAAAACTGCCTTTCATCTCTGTAACTGCTTCAAAATCTAATAAATACTGTTGTAATTTGGAGGCTCTTTGTATGAAACACAGGTAGGATAGTCTGAGTCTGATAGACTGTCATAAGTATACACAAGTTAAGCATATTTACTTCTTTTTTATATTTGGCCCAACAAGGAAGACAAAAGACATTTGGGACCACGGTCACCTACAGTTTACGCATTCACAAAGAAGTGAGAGAAGGAACAGCTCAGATTCCTTTCACAGAAAAAGCTTTTTATATTTTTTGCCTAGACTACACATATTACATAGGCAATAGCCTACAGATCTCCCTCCCACCTCTGCAGTTGTTAAGTCCACACAAAAGGATTTTTAAAAGACATTTACTGCCACAGCATTAATATAAATTGCCTTGTAGGGGAAAAGCATCTGCATTCATGACAAATTACACGGATTCAGGAGCTATGGAGAATAAGAGAGGAAAATACTTAGAATAGCTCTTCAAATTCAATTGGGCAGTAAAAACAATCATAGCAGGTAAATGCTCCTGTCATCACAGAAAAAAAGAAAAAAAAAGAAATTATGTGACTATTCTGATAGAATACTTACTTAACAAAGAAAAAATGTATCATTTTATGGCCAGGAAGAACAGCAGCACTGGGAATGAACACCCTGCCAAGGATTCATCCTCCTTTCGAGCTCTGGCAAATTAGATTTCCATTGAAACTATCAAAGATATCCATGTTGTCTTAAAGGACACAGTGTAGCAATTGGATAGATCAATATGATAAGAAAAGGTGTTTCACCAGAGATGTAATGATAGAAAGATTGGCATGATGGCACGATGCAAAGGTGTTATAAAGAAGGGAAGAAAATTGCTCACCATATCAGAAAATTCCAAATTCACATAGAACAGCTTCACCAAGGAGGTCATCAGAAAGAGATCCTTCCCCACTGGCAATCAGCCCTTAAATGGGGTCTAACAGAGGTGCAGCCAGGCTCCATCCCTTCTGGTCAGAGAGCTGAATTGCCTTCACCTGTGCTTTCAGGGCTGACTGGGTCCTTTCCCCAGGTGCTCAATCAGTGGTTCAGTCCATGACTCAACAGTTCCCACACATATGGGTAACAAAAATATCAGAAAGATTTTTTCTCTTCAGGGAAAAACAAACAAACAAAAAAACAAAACAAAACAAAACAAAACAAAACAAAACAAAAAACCATTTTTATTTAAAAAGAAGAAGAAAGACAAAACGAAAGAACTATGGCTGACTGCTCCCCATTGTCTTTGGCCAAAGCCAACAGAGAAGCCACACTATGGTGCAGCTTCCTCCTCAGCCACTTCTCAGAAGGCTGTGAAGGTTTGTTTGCAAGCCCCTCCTAGACAATGCAACACCACCTGTTTATTTCTTACAGTCACAGAAGAAATGCAAAAAGGAAGAAATCTTCTTGGAAACCAGGCTCTGAGCAAACTGATGTATGTTTGCTGTGGATGTTCCTGTTCATTGCAGGGGAATCGGACTAGAAGACTTTAGACGTCCCTTCCAACTCTAAGGATCCTATGATTCTATGAAACACCCAATAAACACTATTTAAAAATGACTTTTAAATATATATTTAGATAGGCTAAAAAATGAACAACAACAATAATGCATATACATGAAATGGCAAATCTGAGCTTATTCTAGACTGCTTGCTTCATTTTCTTTCCCCACGGATCCAGTGGCTTTCCTAATAGCATAACAAACTTAACCATGTATAGCAAGGGAAATGAGGCTCACTTGAGACAAGACCAAAAGTGCATTCCAGAGAGGTAAAAGTTTGCATAGGAACATGTAGAACAAAGCAGGTAACTTGCCACAAAATCCTGTCACATTTAATTTATACACAAATCTATCTGCAATACAGTACCAGTGGGGAAAGGAATGGGTTTTCAACTACGCTGGCACCAAACATGCTAGTCATTTGTCAGGAAACATCACAAAACTTCACATGTAGTCAACTTGCAGAATCAAATTTCAATCTCATTTAAAAAAAATACAATATAGAGCAATAGTTTCTTAAGCGCTAGAAGCAACGCAGCTTGATTTTTCAGTCATTACTGTCCTATGATTTACTATGAGTATTTTTTCACAGACTCCTTTCTACATGAGGGTCCTCTCCCATCTCCATTAAGGTGGGAATTCAAATTGCTGTCCATGAGGAAGGTTATAGCTCTTTCCCATACTTATCTAGCAACTTACCTGGCAACTGTTTCAAAACTTACCAGAGTTTAATTATCTTTGTAATTTCTATCTGTTTTATAAATTGAAACACAGATGGGCAGCTAAAAAATACCAATATAGAAACATTCACTGATAGAGATATATATATAGTGATATATATACAACTTCCTCAGTAAATCAGGATTAAAAAAAATCAGAGCAATTAGTGGAAAAGAATATCAGAATTTGTAGGAAGTAGACACAATAAAGCATTTGGAATGATCTGAAAGCCTGAGCCCAAGAGAGAATCATACTGACTTGGCATCTGTGAGAGACTACTGTATGTTCAAGGCTACCTATTCATCTCTTTTCTTACCCTCAGTACCTTACAGAAAGCAACTTTGGTGAGTGCTCTGTCCCCCACTGCCAAACTGTAGAGCAGTGGTCTCAATGTCTGGGAAAACAGAATTTGGGAAAGTCTGGATAGCTTCAAAAAGGGTACCTGCAATAATTTCACAGAGCAAGGGAGGAGTTAAGCACAGGAGGGAGCAAGCAAAGAGAAGCTGAGAAGCCACAACCACAGGATCTCTAAACCAGGGATGCTGAGCAGTGAGGGCCCGAGCTAGGGCTCCATCCTGCTCCTGACAAGCTCAGAACCTCTCTTCTATTTTTCAAACACTCTATCTGCTACACCATAAACTGAACAGTAGAAGTGCCATTTCAAAAACATTTACTTATCTGTGCTAAAAACCTATTTTAAAAAGGTTTTAAAAAGGTAAATTCAGCTCATATTTAAAATTGAAAAGTTATTAAAAAAGCATTTTCAGCATATGAAGTGCCAAGAATCAAATCAGTTTTTATATGCATCTGTCACGTCACTGTGGTATGAACCATCATGTCCTGGGGATGCACCAACACTCTCAAACAACTGCTGCAGAACATTATGAGAAACCATTGCGACATTTCAGCGCATGTACTTTGTCCCACGGGGAAAAATTACAATGTAGTTGCTCTGGTTCTAACTCACATCAGATTTCAATCCTTCTGTAAATGAGTAAACAAAACTATAGCAGTCTTGGCTGTTATATCAGTCAGCAGCTTAGACATTTCACAAGGGTCCCATACTTAAAAATGAAAGGAAAAAAAAAAAACCAACTATATAGACTGTCAACTCTGCTATCCAAGAAAGCAAATTCAAGTTTCTTTGGTTAGGGGAGGTGTTTTTATGTCTCCTAATGTGAGTTTAAAAAGGCAGAAGAAAACTCCAAAATGTCCATGTTTTGGTCCAGGCCTTTCTCAGGCTCTTATGACACTGGGCTATGCCCATGGACACTCAGGTTCAGTTCTCCACTTTCATCAATTCAGGTGCTTATAGGAGACACTGTAATGATCTTCAAACTCAAGTGATGAAAGTGCACATTTTGCCAGTGACACCTCAGCCACTCTGCCCCATCTGCAGGAGAGGTGGCAAATGATTTCACTCTTTAGGTATTCAAAATAAAATACACACGGCAAATTCCAAACTGGCAGAAAAACCCAGTCATTAAAAAAAGTGATTTGTTTTCTACATTTGTAAATGCAAAGGCTCCATTTATTTCCACTGCCATAAGGAAAATGAACTGGTATATTTTTTTAAACAATTGTAGCCAGTACATTTGAGACTGTTTTAATTTCAAAAATGCTAACTAGCAAATTAGAGTTTAAATGGCTTTTCTAAAGTGCTACCATTTTAGATACAGTTTTCTGATTGATGGCATCACTTTGCCCTGCAGGAAGAGATTTCATTGTCTGCTTACATGTAGTGTAGGGATGGTAGTTGCTGGACTCACTAAGTTAAAAAAAGAAACCTAAAATACATGAATTAACAACCAGGTATGTTTTTGTATGAGAGCCTGAAAAAATGCATATACATATATACAATTCTTTTAAAATAAAAAATGTATGGTCTATAATCTTCTATCTGTTCATCTGTCTCTACACGATGGGGAAATCAAAATAGCAAGCACAACTGATATGGTCACATTGTAAAAAAGCTTACAGGCATGCTTAACACAGAGCGAGTTGCTTAATTCAACTCACTGGGGCTATTCCCAATGCACAAATGTAAGATGTGTGTAATTCTTTCCAGGATCAAGATATGTAAGGATGACCCGTAATGAAAATAAAACTACCTGTATTTTGAAATTTCTTAACCTGCACTTATTTTTGCAGCTACAGCAGCATCTGGTGGACAAACAACAAAATATACAGTTACTGTGCTTCCATCAATTAATATACATACTTACACTTCAAAATACAGACTGTTATTAATTGCTTTTGTTTAAGTCAGTGAGGTAAAAAATAAAGAGAGTCTAGCATGGGTAATTATTAAAAATGTTGAACTTGGAAATGCCTCTTAAACAATGCTTTATATTCTTAACCACAAGCAGTCAAGACTTTCTTTTTTCATAAAATACAAAGATGTCACCTTTTCCTCCCTAGAAGGGAATGCTTCTAGGAAAGCATTTGTATCTTCGAATGGTAACAGTGAATCCATCTACACAGGCCCACTGTAATGAGCGCTTACAAACACCCCCAACATGCTCAGTTACGCAGTCAAAAAATAAAAGCAATCACAAATAAAGTTGTCAAATTGAAGAACCAGAGTTATGAAAATAATTAAGGGCCCCTGAATGTTTTCTCTTCATAGAATCAAAACCCGAAAAGAAAAATAAAGAAAAAAAAAATACCCAAAACAACCAAAGACACTTAAGGAAAACTTAGCACGCAATCTTGAAGCAGACTGATCAGCATGGTGACAGACATTCTTTTGCTCCACTCATTTTCTCTAACTCCTATACAAATTGCTCTCTTATTTTTCATATTCCCTTACAGGTATATTTATTCAGAAGCAGTTACAAAAATATTTAATGATGAATGAGAGTCATTCACCATTGCTAAAATCTGCTTAGTGCTGAGGCTTGACTTAGTTTCCTGTGGCCTGCAGACAAGAGATTATAGTATAAAAAGATGAATATACTGACTTAAATGTTTTGGCAACGAACGAGACATTTTATCTACCACCAAAACCAAGGAAGGAAACAAAGTAACAACCATTCTATTACTGGTTGTAAAATCCTAAATTGACAGTACCAAAATCATTCTAGAAGTCAGGCAATAACCTCTAGAAAGATGAAAACAGAGAATATACATGAGGATGTGGTTTAAAACAATGGATGGAGTACTATCAGCATAACCAGGTTTTCCATCTTCTATTTGGAAATCTAGGTGTTCTCTGGCCCTTCACATACAGTACGGCACATGGGACCTTCATAGCCTGACTGGATACAAGCATTTGCAAACACAGTAATTCCCTGATTTTAGCTCCATTAAGAAAACAGAAGTCATCAGCAAGGAGTTCATCATTACCAAAAGCAATACTAGCCTCTGCTTTTTCAGTTTTTATTTGAAGAACTATTTGCAAAATGCAAATTCCAGGGACTAGCAAATCAATAAATCCATGAAGTCACATATTGGCTATATAGTAGCACCTTGCTTCAAGTTACCCACTTGCCGAAGATTGACCACGGCGAGGAGCGTCTTTCACTAACAAAATGCAACAGATAAAGACAAAGGCAGGAAGGTAGCTTACTTAGGACACACACACAAATAAATAAATAAAAATCTGAATTTACAGACATGAACAGCTTGACTCGAGTATCGCTTAAGTCCTTACCTTTTCCCACTCTCCTTCTCTCCAAAGCTTCCAAAAATGGGAGACAACCAAAACTCCTGAAAGCCCATTCCAGATATTTTCACAGCAGATGTAACTATTCCCATACAACTTCACAGCCCCCCAAAAATGAGGTTATTCATGTTAGGCACGTAGATAAAAGTTAAAAACATTTTAGTTAGAAATAACAGCGTCCTAGATCCAATCAAAGCACCTGCAGAAAACAGCTGCAGTAATCAACAAACTCTAGGGTCATTCACTGGGAAAAGCTACACCTGTGGAGTTCTACCACCTGGCTGTGATTTCAGTGATTTTAAAGGTCTTGACATAACTGCATTTAAGAATCTCACTTACTACTTCTAGAACCTTTGCAACCCTCAGTAGGTAATAAAATCAGAAATCAAAAGTTAATAATACAGTGCATGTGCCTGTGTACGTCTGCAAGGCAAGATTGGGCAGAAATGGTATCTCACATTTTACCATCCAGTATCATCAGAGGCAAACTTTGGAAAGATAAATGCCTTTAATTAGCAGGCTAGATGACAAAACATACGTTACAAGTGATTGCTCTAGTTTGGACCCCAATTATACACGTATTAGGAAGAATATTCCCAAATGAAGAAGGTATTTGTTGAGAGGATGGGAAGCTTACCACACCAAAGCTGGCCGTGCCCTACAGGAAAGCCAGGGGATGGATTTTGTGGCATGCCGAGTAGCTAAATGGATGGGAACAACTGTCCTAAAGCTCACTATGCTCCAAATATGGCACGTTTGGCACTTACAAGCTTTGTTTCCATGGCTTATCCTCTTGGGCTTCCCTCGAAGCTCCTGCTCCACTGCAGCCTCGTACTTCGTTCTGCCATGCCACCTTCGCCATCCCCTCTGCCACTTGGCAAGGTGGCTGCCCCAAGCGGTGTGCTGTGCATCTGTGCTTATGATGGGCAACAGCATGCATCTCTACAGCACCTGCCAGGCACCTCGGTGAGCCCCAGCACACACCAGAGGGACTCAGTAGGCTTTGTTCCCTAGCACTGAGGGTTTAGTAGCTCTGCAAAGAAGTAGGGCAACTCAAGCAGAGCCAGAAGCAAAAGGCAAAGGGTGATATGATTTTAAAACTCATCCTGCCTGTTGCATGTTTTTGTTGCCCTCTTTCTTTAAAAAAAAAAAAAAGAAAAAAAAGAAAAAAAGAAAAAAAACTTTTTGTTACTTATACACATTAACTACATTAAATATTCTATGTGCGGATTCAGACAATTCTTCCCTCAACGCAGCGCATGCAAAGCCAAAATGTCGGACTGTGCAAACTCCCCCGCCACGCTCGCGGAGCGCGTGCCGCCACCAGGCGGGAAAGTGCAGGCACGCCGCGAGCCCTGGAGGAGCGGGCGGCGAGGAAGTTTGCTGCTCGGCGGCTTCCGTCCGTGGCGCAGAGCCGTGTCCCGTCGCGCACGCCGTAGGCAGACATGGCGGAGTACTCCTGCGTCAAGTCCACCAAGCTCGTTCTCAAAGGGACGAAGGAGAAGAGGTGAGGCTGCCTGCGGCTTCGCTCCTGGGAGCCAGGTCACGGCACAGCGCTGGCTGCCGGGGGGGTGCATCGGTTGTGCTCTTATTTTTTACGTCACCCTTTGCAGCAAGAAAAAGCACAAGAACAAGAAAAGGAAAAGGGATGAGGATGCAGAAGAACAACTTGATATCGTTGGTAAGCAGCCTTCTGGGAGTTATGTGACTTTGTGGCAGCTTTAGGGAACAGCAGAAGTGGAAAAGATTGTCATAGGACTCTTAAAACTAAGTGTACCCTATGTTCAGGTTTGTAGTCACTTGTCACCATGTTTGTAAGTTAGAGTCTAGCCTCTTTTCTGCTCAAGTATGTTCACGTATAGTCTTGAACTCTTTATTTACTTTGATCTCGTTTTGGTTTTTTTGTTTGTTTATTTTCCAGAAGTATTTGCTGTAGGTAGACTTATAATGCTCTTCTATATATTTCTATGTGAATAATATGTCTTATGTTATTTGATGTTTATCTAGTTTGGAGAACATGTGCTTTCTGTTCTTATTCAGTAGTAGTTACTTCTCCTTCAGTCCTTCTGGAAGGAGGTTTTTGTTAGCTTCTTTATTTGTTCTAGTTTGTCACACTGCTGTTATGTGTTCACTCTATAAATTTGTTACTGTTAATTGAAGCCAAAGACACAAACATTATTTTGTATCCAGCTGTAACTTCACTTTTTTTTCCTAAAAGAGGAGGATCAAACTATGTATGTTTTTGAGAGATAACACAACAGTCTGCCCTTCAGTGCTGTTTGTCCTTAATTTACCATAAGTTACTTCACAAAAGCAGCTAAAATATGTTCAGTCATGAGAGATGCAGATATGTACTATAGCACCACGCTCCTAACAGGATGTTATTTTCTATTTTGTGCAAAGGCACTGCAAGGGAATTGGTGCCTATTTCTCTGTTAAAAGACCATAGATGAGAAGATGAGGTACTGTGCTTCACCAAACATCTCAGGTGTTTTGCATTCTTTAGTTTACTTCAATTTCAAAAGAAAATACTGGAAGAGATTTGGAAAATACATATGCTGATGAATTTGCATTGCTCAGGGAGCAATGGCTTAAAATTTGAATGTAGGAAAGTTCCATACAAACATGCAGAAGAGCTTCTTTGTGATAAGGGTGATGTAGCACTAGAACAGGTTGCCCAGAGAGATTGTTGATTCTCCTTCTATGGAGATATTCAAGACTTCTCTGGATGTCTACCTGTGTGACCTATTTTAGCATACTTGCTTTAGCAGGTGGTTGGACTCAGTGATCTCTTGAGGTCCCTTCTAACACCTGTAATTCTGTCATTCTGTGATCAGTAAGCTATGACACTACAGGATAAGCAAATGTGCTGCGTGTGTTCTATAAGATTATTTCTGCTTAAGAAAGATAGATTTGTTGAATTTACTGTGAGGAAAAAAGACATCATATTTTAATTCATCAAAAATAATTATCTTAATTAGGCAGAAAATATTTTTAAGATAATGGGAGGAAATGTTACCTGTTTAAATATATAAACACTATAATTCTAGTTCACGTATGTGAGTAGGGCTACATTGGTAGAACTCTGTGAAGCTCAAATGTACAAAAGTTCAGTTGGAAACATCATGAGTCTAACAACTGCTATTTGTATGAAGTAATTTCACAGAAGATAACTTAAAGGTTTCTGTTATGTTGGATATGTAGTAATTGGCTGTGACTGCAAAACTGCAGGAGGCTGATCCAGAATTAAAAAAAAACCACCTTCCTTGCAAGGTTACCTTCAGCTAGATCAGCTGGATGAATCTAAATGCTCTGTGGTGTTATAGCGTTACAGAGGGATGGAGAACAGGAGCCAGTGATTAGGGATAGGAAGGTGGATAGAATAGCAGGATAGCCTGTTCCAGCAGCAACACCATTACATTGGCTGGGTATTATAAAATAATGTACAAAAATCTTAAAATACTGTCACTATCTATAGGATGTCAAGTCTCTGAGTACATACAGAAATAATGACTCCTGAACTAATGCAGTTAGAAGTTGTGAATAGTCCGTTAACTGTGCTGGTTATTTTGTTTGTTTCAGGAAACTGGTGGGCTGTCAGTAATTTCGGTGAAATTACAGGAACTATAGCTATAGAAATGGATAAAGGAGCTTACATCCATGCCCTTGATAATGGCTTGTTTACGCTTGGAGCACCACACAAAGGTTTGTTTCAGGAAATTTGGAAAAAAAAAAAAAAACAGTTTCAGTAATGAAAAGCATAAATGTAGTATCGTTCAAAGGCAAACAGTTTTACAGCTAAAGGCAGTTCATTACAAATAATGCAGAAATCTTGGCTGTAGCATGACTGAAACCTAATGACTAGCAATCAGTTTCACTTATTTCTTCTTGCTGTTTTATCTGTATAATAAATTGAATCATGTTGGAGATGATTGCTTGTTACTGGATAAAAAGTAAAGTAACTTATTAAATTCTTTTATGGTATCAATTTGAGAATGAAACTTGAGGCAAATGAGTTTGAAGGATTATTGCTGCATCCTTTTCAGAATGTATTGGTTTTGCCACTGTGCAAACATAGTATGGTGTATGGCACTGGTATGGAGGGGGTGAGCTTGTCTTCTACTTTGAGTCTCAACCGTCAGTCAGACAATAAATACTCCACGACCCTTGCGGTGTGTTTTGTCTGAGTGAGTTCAAACCAGCAATGACAGTATTATCTCACTTTGGTTTTGAGGAATGGAGAGGCCAGTAGCTTTTTAAGGTTTAGGGCTCTGTTCCTGAAGACAAACTGTAATTTTGTTATTGAGAAAATAATATTACAATGAAATTATGGTTTTCAACATCACCTGGAGAATTACAAAACCTTCTTGACTGTAAATTCCTTAGAACAAGGATTATATTTGTGCTGTTTTACTTGAATGTAAGCAAGCACCTCCATTGTTTTTCTTTAAGAATGTGGATATCCTAAAGGAATTTCTAAAGAAGAGCAGATTTCTATAGTATTTAGCAGTGTTTAGAATTGCAGATTTCTATAGTATTTAGCAGTGGCAGTTGTATTGTTTTTCAGCTTGTTTGAAACAGCAGTGTTAACAGATTAAATACTGTGTGTAACACATACCTTGTAACTAATGGAATGTTCATTCCTAAGATGATGAAGGCCCTAGTCCTCCTGAACAGTTTACAGCCGTGAAGTTGTCTGATACAAGGTAACTACTGTAACAAAATGTTACAAGCCTTGATATTTGTTTTCTTTGTTTCTGATATGAATACCTGTTTTTATATTCTCTTAAAATACATTGCATACTAATAACATATTTTTGATTTATTGAAAATTGTGAATTGCTTTAAATCAAGATGTTCTTCATTGTTTCCCTGCATTTTTTCTTTGAGGATTGCTCTGAAGTCTGGCTATGGGAAATACCTGGGTATAAATTCAGATGGACTTGTTGTCGGGCGTTCAGATGCTATAGGATCAAGAGAGCAATGGGAACCTGTCTTCCAAGATGTAAGCTGCTTAGGATAATTCATTCAGTGTTCTTAGCATCTGACTGCATTTTGACTGTCGATCTGTATAGACAAGCAGTGAAGTGTTATTTACAAGTTGCCTTTTTGCAATTTCTTTCATACTGTAAGTTCTTATCTTCTGTTTTCCCAAGTATGATGTAGTTTTTGTATTTCTTCAGGAATTTTTTTTGTGTACTTCAAGTTCCTGCATTTTGGCAGCTATGTAGGAAGTAAGAATGGAGAAGACTGCCAACTAGCTGTTAAATGTCTACATGTAAAAGAACAGAATACACATACAGAGCTTTCTGTTGTATTGTAAAGAATCAATGTTACCATTAAGGTTTATATACAAATTTTATACTAACAGTATGTGATATTTCTACAGAAAAAAATGGCATTACTGGCAGCAAACAGTCGTTTCATTAGGTGTAATGAAGATGGAGACATAGAAGCCAAAAGCAAAACTGCAGGGGAAGAAGAAATGATAAAGGTAACTACCATATTCTACAATTAATGCTGGCCTGGCGTCAATATGCAAGCTTACCCAAGTACTTCTATGCTACAGTTTACTGAGAGCATAGAGATACAATTGTTTTCTGTAAGCTGCTAAGTGACTTGGCCACAAAAGAGGCAGATGAGCTCCAGGAATGCCTAAACTGAGGTACTTACCTATCTGCTGGAAATACTTATGCCACTAAAGAAGTGGTGGGTAAAACCCTCTCATGATACACCAGATAATTCTGAACTGCTTGGTACAAGAAGGTGAATTCTGGCTGAACCAGCAGCAGGGAAGGGTTATCCAGAATGATGCTGGTGCAGAGATTTCATGTAAGAGCATGTGGAACTACGTCATTTGGACTTGAAAAGCATGTGCCTGCAGATAGAGAGAAGTGTGTATTAGTCAGAGCAATAATACTACAGACTCAATCTCTCAGAAATACATTTTATCCCTGATAACTCTTAACAGTTGTAATGTTGCTGCTTTGAGGGTGGAATTACATCTTACAATATTTTGAAGCACTATGCTTAATCCTTCCCTGTACTATAGGAAGCTCTTGCTTTTATTGCTGGTTTTTTTTCTAGTTAACCAGTCTGGAAGCTGAGAACTTAAAGTTACTCTGACTCTCACTTGGTTATGAAGGTTATATTGTCTTATTTTTAATAAAAAATTGCAATCTAAAGAAGACATTTTCTGTTATATATTTTCTTCTCCATGAACAGATTCGAACTTGTGCTGAAAGAGAAACTAAGAAGAAAGATGATGTTCCACAGGAAGACAAAGGAAATGTTAAACAGTGTGAAATCAACTATGTGTATGTAGTTGGGAGCTATTAACAGGTTTAAGTAACTTCTTCCTCTTTTCTTTGGGAGCTTCTTTGATGAAAGGGTCAAACTCCCAACCAGTTGGTTACTTCCTCCTACTCAGCAGCAAAAGGACATAATATAGGATGAGAAGGTTCATAGGTCAAGATAAACAGAAGGAGATTGCTTACTAGTTAATTTCACAGAGAAAACAGACAAACTTTGGGGGAAATTAATGTATTGCCTCTTACTACATATATATGGGTATAAGATATGGGTAGTAAGAGAGACAAGCAAAAATTAAAAAACCTATCTTTCCCCTTGCTCCCAAGCTCAACTTCACTTCGTTCTCTTCCACACCTACCCCTCAGCTGGGGACTGGCCAGTACAGGATAGTTTTTCTTTTCCATGCCTTCATTCCGTGTGTTCCCCTCTAATGTCATCCTCTTCACTGGCTGTAGGAGAATATCAGCTTAGGCTCCTGAATCACCTCCTTTTTCTACTTTGTCCTTGGTGTTCATACCATATTTACTGTTTTTCTTCCTCTCCTCTGCTTGTGTGGCAACTTTGTCCTTTCTTAGATGATTTCACAGAGGCATCACCAGCTCTGCTAAATAGACTCGGGTTTACCACGTGGTGGGTCTGTTTAGCATGGGGCAGTTCCTGGCCTCTTCTCACAGGGGTCACACGTGCAGCCTTCTCACTACCAACACCTTGCCACCTACACCCAATGCACCTTCATCATCTTCATTCCTGTCTTGTTTTGCTACTAGGTGAAGGAGTTGAAGTTCTTCAGAACTTTTAACCATATCGCATTAATCATGCATGGTATCATTCCCACTCTGCCTCAAGAAACTGAGTAATTTTCACATAGATAAATTTTAGTGCACTTCTGATAGTGTGATGGTTTGTTAGATCTTTATTAGGCGAGTTGTCTACTGCAAGATACTCATCACAGTTGTTTTTATTGAAATACAGAACTTGAAGTAAGTTACAGTTCTTAACGTTTTTTCCTCTTTTTTTCAGAAAGAAATTCCAAAGTTTCCAAGACAAAAAGCTGAAAGTAAGCAAAGAAGATACAAAAGCCCTCCGAAAAGCCAGGAAAGAAGGGACTTTTCATGAAGCACTGCTTGACAGGTACTTTAATGTAGAAGAAATAACACACTAATTTAAAAGTTACTGGGAGATGGGGTTACAGTAAAATTGGATACAAAAAATGGGTAGGTTTCATGGAGGGTACAGATATGAGCACTTCCTCCCAGGTCAAGATATTGCAGCAAGTCATATGCATTTTTGTTGTTGTTGTTACTCTCCAAATTTTCACATATTTACCTGAAATTTCTGGGTTGGGAAACTCATCAGAACTGAATAATTTGGGCATCTCCAGATTTGCTCGGTTTATTGAGTACAGAGGAGGTGAGCAATGACTCTTTTGAATAATAAGAAATAAGCTTTTAAATTTTTCAGTACCTTTTGGAAAGGGGAGAGCTGCATCTTAGGAAGAAATAGCATTTATTAAGAAGTCTTCAGGTTATTTAGTGAGAATAAATCTCTTCTTTCCCCAGGGAGCCAGGAATACAGAAACTGTCTTGAACTTTTAAAATGTTTTGTTGGTATAAATTTTCATACATTAATTCGTTAAGTGGAAAATGCAGAAGAGTGCTTCTGAGAACTCGTAATTGTAAGCGGAGTGAAAAAAATCACTACAGCCATCATAGATTGAGTGTCAGCTTCAGCTCTCAGTTTGAATTCTATCCCTCAGAGTGATCTGGTGGGTTTTTGTGTTTGTTGTGAGAAACGAAACAGAAAGCTGCTTTCAATGCCTGTTTAAGATTTAGAGTCAAATGAAACATTCAGATGCAATGTCCAGTGTTTAATGTTTTGTTTCGTTCCCCTTTCCACACAGGCGAGCAAAAGTGAAAGCAGACAGATACTGCAAGTGAGAGCCAGCTCGTCCATTTTCTTCTGCGTCTTTGATTATATGATCATACTGAGAACACAAGTAAAGTCTTTTATAATTGTTTTTACAAAAGCTGTTTTGCTGATGTTTTTATTATGTTATTTTTAAAGGACTGCCTAAGAGCTGTAAATAAGCATCAACCTATTCTCAAATTTCAATAACTATTAATATTATGCTACAACTACATGCTATTGAAACAGTAAGATAATTACTTAATGGAAGACAAGTTATTTGATCCACTGATCTCCCAAGGTTGATGGAAGAAACCTGAGTTCAGAGACTGATAAAGGGCAGATGAGAACAGCAAAGTTGTCAACAATAAAATATTGTTAATGCATTGAACTGTCAATAAATATGTAAATGCCTCGAACAAGCAAGAGGAAATAAATAGAATACATCATACCAGTTACTGAGTAGAACATCTGTGGAACCATCCAATGCAGTGTGAGGTAGGGACCAGAGTGTTCAGAATTCATAAAGCAGTGTTTGAAACAGACCTGTTGTTCAGATTGATAAATTACAAAATCCAGGTGCTGGTGAAGGTCTGGACAAGTCAACCTTAAAACAAATGGAAATGCAATTGTCTTGTAAGAAAAGGGACTGACTGTCTTGTTAGCAGGCTCCTCCTCATTTAACAAGAGGAGAAGGATAACTTCAGTCAAACTTGCTAGTTTCTTTAGGGCATAGACTTCAAATAGTCTTTAATAGAACAGCAGTGCTTTTCGTAAGGTCATAGTATAATGTGTATTCCTGGTATCTTGTACAAAATGTGTTTTCCTGTGTCTGTTCTGATTACCAAGAAGTTTCTCAATAAAAACATCTCTATAGGAACTACCTCAGATCACTTACTCTCTCTTTCTATGTAATCTACGTCATAAAGACTACTTGGTAACAATGTTGAGGATTGTTATGGCAATAATTTGAGCTCTCCATGGAGCCCTTACTAACTGTCAATATGAACTGCAGAAATAGTAGAAAGTTGTGAGCTAATGCAAGATAGTGATGACTGTAAGAAGCACGAGAACAGACCAATAAAGTCTTGGCATATAATGGCAATTTCAATTGTTCTAATTTTACAGGTGGCTGGTCTTGAGGAAAAGCACAGAGTTTAAGTACCTCATAATTGTTTAAACCCACTA
The DNA here is from genome assembly GCF_019232065.1 of Centrocercus urophasianus. NCBI lineage: Eukaryota > Metazoa > Chordata > Aves > Galliformes > Phasianidae > Centrocercus > Centrocercus urophasianus. The sequence continues at coordinate 27,531,068 of NW_024884475.1, read as the reverse complement.
TTTAAGTTTTCAAGAGTAAAACAAATAGTAGCCAGAATGAGAAGATTAGCCAAGGTCAGTAATGAAAGTTTTTGTTTTTTTTTTTCCTCAGGAATTTAGAAAATAAGGAGATAGCCTAGAAATATTTATGATACCAAAAGAAGAAAAATTCCATGGGCTGGGCAAATTGATGACATGATGTAAGGACTCTTTAATTCATGTTTTCAGAAAAGCAAATAAAAATTGAGACTTTTCTCTGAAGAATTCTTCTAAGCTTTTCATACACAGATTTTGCCAGACATTCTTCTCTACTGCATTGAAGTTCATTGAATTTACTCATACTATTCATTTGATACCTGTTCTGCAAGAATAAGCACGTTCACTAATTCCTGGCATAAATATCTGTTTTGGAATGAGTGCATTTTCTTCCCTATTTAGTTTGAGAAATGAAATGTGTCCCCTCTGCAGAGCTGGTTTGTGCAACTGTTGGGATATTTATGTTTCTAACTGTCTCATATGTACAAGTTGTTGGAGACTTCCCTATGATTCCAGCTGCTTTGTAAGATTCTGCGTCTTAATGCTGATAGAACACCAAGGATGCAGAGAAATTAAATACAACTGTACAATACAGTTACAGCGAGAATTCTTCTCTAAATTTTCACATGTACTCCTTGAGTAGCTGCTTTTTGAACTTAAATGATCTTCTGTAGAATTCTTTTCCCCCATTGGCATTCCTTGTTTTTCATACCTTATTGCATCCCTTATTGTGTTTCAGACCACGCTGTTAACAAAAATGTAACAGTATCAGTTGACCATCTAAACTAATCAGTCAATCACTTTGCTTTTTATAATGAAGATATGATTATGGTAAATTGTTAACATTTTACTCCTAGTTCTAGTATAAAACTTTGAGATTACTGTTTAACATGTAGCAGGAATGGCTGAAAATTATCAGTGTCTATTAACTGGGCATTCTTTCAAAGAAAGCAATTGTTAGGAATATTAAAGTGTTTTCTAGTAAGACTACATTAAAACACTTGGGGAAAAAAAAAAAAACTGTAATCAGCAGAACTGATCTTTGATTGTAATTTTACAGGTATCTCCAGAATTTTGTTAAAATTCCTTAACATGTCAGTAACCCAGGCATAAAAGTCTTGTCTGTATCACACGTGAATATTTGGCTTGTATTAAGGGTATGGCTCCAAAAAAACCTAAAGGTATATGAAGTAGCTATTGTCAATGGTGGGCTACCTGCTTAATAGTTTAAGACTTGGGAATCAGAATGTACAGTTATGTTGTTCAGAGGGAAAGCTGTCTGGCACTTAGCAGTTTTGAGAAAGAGAAAAGTTGGTGTATCTGGGGAGCTTTGTGTCAAAAGTAGCTCCCCCCCAATTTTCTAAGAGAGGCAAGAACAAGCAAAGTCTTTCTTTTAAGAGCTGAAAGAGAGCCATGTAAGCACAGAGCATGGCTTGCAATTTATCAGTAGTAGAAAAGGTCAAAGAGGTGAAGCTCAGAAGCTTTTGAAAAGCAGTGTCTGTCTGTGCTCTGTGATTTCCTTTTGTGGAGGAAAGGTTTTGCTGCCTTTTTCATAGTGCGCAAAGGCCATATTGTGAGTTCTTGTAATTGCTAGAAAAGACATGTTGCACCTGCCAGGAGGTCTGCCAGAGCTGTGAACACTGAATTTGCAGGCAGAAGGTGGAAAGCTAGAAATAAAGAGATGATTGCTGGCAACGCTTCTGGCCATGAGTTCAGAAAATAAAAGATCCAATTCAATCTGGTTATTCCTTATCATAGACTCCAAAAATATGTTCAGGTACCTGCAAGTAATTAGAAAACCATCTTACAGGTATTTGGTTTCAACAGAAAAGTGTGGCTGGGCTCTACAGAAACTGCTCAATTTCTAGTTGTGAATGACAGTTCCGTGGAAGCATCAAGTTCCTTGTGCTACTCTGTACTTCTCATTTCCTAAATTTCTTGGTTGGTTCTGTACCTTCTTCCACCAGTGCACAGTGGTTTGTGCAATTCCAAGCTTAGATTCTGAGCTGATTCCTTCCTACACACTGCTGTACATCCTCTAGCTTTAATGCCTTATAATTCTTTTTTCCTTTCCTGTTTCTTAATTTGTGCATGTCATGCAACCTTCCAATTAACTGTCTACTAGGGACATGCTGGTTTGTGTTGTTTTTTTTCCTTGCCACCTTCTGGTTTCTATGAGAATTAATCACATAGCCAATTAAATCACAAATACTTCTTTTTTTGTGTGTGCCTAAGTAGGTGTAGCATACAGAATCACAGAATTGTAGGGGTTGGAAGGGACCTCCAGAGATCATTGAGTCCAACCCCCCTGCCAAAGCAGGTTCCCTACAGCAGAACCTGACTTGGGCACCAGATAAAGCACAAGATGTAAACTAAACCACAGCCTTCCTAGAAGGTTTTTAATACTTACACATGATTTGTGCCTTGTGTTATGACAAATGCACCATTTATCTGTAGTAGTGAATAATATAGTAGTAATACGTAATAGTAGTAAAATGTAGTAGTAATATGTAATAATAATGTAGTAGTGAATAATAAGTACACAGCATGCCTAGACTGATAAATCTAATACTCCGTTTCTCATGGTGCTAAGAATGGCTCCAGTTGCGGGTTTCCTGCATCGTTAAGCAGGCAAGGCGGGGAAAATGCTTTCTTCCGAAGGAAGGTGACCGCCTTGAATCTCATTACCATAAAACTTGCCTGCTTCAAAGGATCTCTCAGACACGCACAGCGATTACACAAAGTGAAAACTGGTGCCACAGGTTTGCTCTGAGTGTTGCCTAAGAGAGGATTTTATTTCATGTTTTCCTGTGCGGAACTACAGGAGAAGCTTTCCTTGGATTAAGCTTTCCCAGCCGGCTCCCTTTCACTCACGCTGCAGCTGCTCAGCTTTGCAGTTCTTATGCCTGGAACCTCAAGAGGTATTTTACACGTGCTTTATTTTTAACGCCTCATTCTTGGAACCAGAATTGATAAGGATGTTCTGGAGCTTTGGTGTGGGCTTGCAGTGCACTTGTCCACTTTTCAGCTGATGCAGCATCTGTAGAATATTTTATGTCACTCTATTTACTGCCTCAATAAGAAATTTTCAGGTAGAATAACCCTCTACCGCTGCTACAAGCACATAGTTTGAAAGCTAATGAGCTACTTCACTACATCAAACTCTGCACAAAATATTAATACTGGGGCAACCTCTCATTTCCCGCGGGATGGATGTAGAATTGGGATCGGTGCTGTTTTTTGTTCCTGTGGAAATACGACTGAAAGTCTTCTGCCCATCAAGGAAATAGAAAGAGGGGTGCTTTTGGCGGCACGACAAAGTCTCCCACCACCTAGGGAGGTAGCTGACGTTTAGTTTTGCCCACGCAGGGCACGGGCACGCACAAGGCACCCCTAACGCAGCAAGTGCTGAGCGGAGCCGAGCCGTCCCGCCCCGCCCGGCAGCGCCCGCCGCCACCCCCGCGGCGGTCATGTGGGCGCCGCGCATGACCGGCGCTCCCAGCCGAGCCGGGAAGGGCCGAGCCGAGCCCAAGGGAAAGCGAAGCGAAGCGGAGCGTGGAGGATGGCGGGCAGGGGCCGGGCGCTGATGCCGCCCGCCGTGCTGATGGTGCTGCTGCCGCTCGTCGTGGCGCCGGACCCGGTGAGTCTGACGGGGCGGGTGAGGCTGTGCCAGGCGGGGCGGAGCGAGCGGGGCTCGGCGGCGAGAGGGCTCGGGAACGGAACGCCCGGGACGGCGGCACCTGCGCTGGGCCTCGGTCCTCTCGTTTTTACGGGCTTTAAGCAGCTCTTGTGGCGAACAGCCTTGGCTTTATTTACCGCTGCAGTGTGTTTTGTACGACTGTGTCTCGCATGTACTGCAGCGTACGCTGCAACCGTGATTTTCAAACTGAAAGTTAAGGAGGACGCGCTGGAAGCGTGTGTGCCGTTCGGGCCATTCACTGCCTTTATGGTCGTTCCATCAAGCAGGCAGGTGTGGGGTGCTTTTCTTTTAAATAACGCTTTCAGAAGTATTTAAGCATTTCAGTAAGTCAGCTTTCCTTGTTTAGAGCAGGCTGTCTTCCACCTCCTTAGCATGCAAGCAGAGCCATTCTGGTTCCATGTTGTGGTTTTTATTCCTGAAGAACTGCAGCGTGCTTTCCTCTCCTCAGCCTCCTACTCTCATTATGGTCTGTAAGAAGGTGAGGGGCAACCGGCAGTGAGTTCCTACTGGCTGCAGTTGGGTTTGCGTTTGGTTGCTCTTGGTGAAGCTTTGCGCTGATACCTGCTGGGTGTCCAGTTGTGCTGCTGTGCAGCCAGCTGTGAGCATTTTGGTTTGGATTTGGACAGGCTTGGGCAGACTTCCATTCCCTTTAGCTTTTGGTTAGGCCTCCTCAGCCATACTGAATGTCTTCTTTAAAATGTGGTTAAAATTGGCTCAGTTCCTGTTTCATCAGTGCTGCAAGAGGACTCCCATCTTCAGAAAGACAAATGTCTCCTGGACTGCTGCAGCATGGCACAGGGCTGGCACTGCCCTTTAAAGGGAGAGGAGCTGAGAAAAAAAGTTCACAGACCAGAATATGCAGAATAGAACAAGTTGTTTTGTCTAAAAGAGACTGAATGCTACCTCCTGTAACTACAGAACAGCATTTCATAGCATAAACATACCTGGTTTAAAATATGAAGACAAGAAACATTGAATATTAACAAGTATACTGGAATTGATCTATATCAAAAACATTTTTGATGGTAATAAGCCCTCCAAGAAGGGCTTGGAGCATCGTTTAGACTGGACAAGCTACATTCAGCCTGTTTATGTGAAAGCAGTCAGGCTAGTTTTTGAAGTATTTACTCAGCAGTCATTAAACCACATATTAATTTTCTTTATTGTGGTGAATAATAACTGTTAGTAATTGATTTATTTGTTTTTCCCAGGTAGCAATTTACCTTGATAGTTTGTTGCCTACTCAGTTCCTGTTCTGCTCTACTTTTTTTTTTTTTTCCATAGAATAGATTATAACAAAACAATTTTGTATTATTTCCCTTTTCATTATTATTATTTCCATCTTGTCTTTTCCCATGTTGTCTTTTCCCCCCACTGCATTCTTCCTGTTAGTGTTTTGGTGTTGTGCTGTAAAGCATCTGTTTATGTACGTTATTACGCACACTGATATGTACATACAGATTCTGTAGTCAGCTATACATCAGGTAATCAGGATGTACAGTCTCCATATGAAAGCTGATTTAAAAAAATAAAAAGTAAAACAGGAACAGAGATCATTTAATCACCATTCCAGAATGTATTTGTCCTGAAGGGCTTGGTGTGTGTTTGTACAGCAATTTCACAGTGACCTCTTGGTGTGAGGGAGTTCTGCTGGCTTTTCCTGCAAGACCATCTCTGGTTTACAAAGCCTGTGGCTAAAGGTGGTCCCCTTCTTGGTGCTGCAGGGCTGCTTGTCCTTCTCTTAGGCAGTGTTTATTGCTGTTCTTGCAGTGTCAAGACTCTGCAGAAAAGATGATCTCATTGACACAGCAGTGAATTTGTGGCTGCTTATTTTAACCTGGTCATAGAAAGTTCCTAGTGGTTTTTCTGGTCATGTAAAGAAACCCTCAAGCAACAAATAGCTGTGAGTTTTTAGATGGTTTAATAGCTAGTTACTGAGTTTTGTGCTTGATTTAGAGAAAGTAGAGGGACAGCCTGAGTGTTCCATCTTTCAGAAGAAATAGGAAAATTGTGCACTCGTTCATGAGTGTTTGGCTGTGATATGGACCATTCAGAGTGGGAAACTCAGAAAAAGTTGACTTTCTGTTTTTTTAACTTTGTCAAAATAGTTTGCAGTTAATCTTCAGGAGAAAAAAAGAACAGAAAATAAAAGTTTTCTGCCCATTGCCAGAATGCATGTTCAAAAAAAAAGATAAAATCCTTTCTTGTTTTCTGATTGTTTTGACATCCTTTTAAATTACTTTTTATCTGTCTGCATGTAGTAGATTCTCTAAACAAGCTGCCAATAGTCCTGGCTTTTGTCAGCTTTATCAGGCAGAGCTAACAGGCCTGGAAGGTATATAGACTTTCTGGGGACTGTTAAGCTTGCTTTATACATAGTAAGGGGTGTAAAATTGTTGAGCTATAAGGAGAGGATACTTTATCTGTTCTCTGTGTCTCTCATTAGCTCTTCCTTTGTCCATTCCCTCACCTCATTCCTTGTTTCCTCTTTTGTGGCTTAGGTTGCAAAGGACTGGGAGAACAAAAATAGCTTCACCTACAAGATTAAAGTCGCATGGGAGAGAGATGGAAATGACATAACATTTAGTACCTGGAATATAAAGTAGTCTGAAATCAGATCAGTCTGCCCAGTGTATACACTGGTGTCACAGTTTGCCCAGTGTATACACAGATTATACTGACAGATAGCTGAACTGTATGGGTAGAAGGATCCAGCAGTGTTACATACAAACTGACAAAACTGTCAGCAGCCTTTCCAGGCTGCAGGACTCCCAAGCTGAAGTTAATTAAATATTTGACTTAACCTAAACCTGTTGGTGTGCAGTTGATCGCTGCACGTTACATGACCATGTGTTCTCTCTAACCTTGCACCAGTCCAGCCTGAAGTATTTGTGCCTGGTCCCCTCTACTGAAAATTGCCTGAATGTGAAAGGGACTGTTTTGGACTCATTTTGTTGTTACTGCCTTTCAAGAAGCAAATTTTTCCAGGTCCAAATCTGTGCAGTCATTTTTTCTAGTGTATTTTAGTATTGCAGGATGGAAAATTTCACAAGACAGTTGCATTAATGCTGTTAAGTATTTGCTGGCCTTTGCACGAAGCCTCTGACTTCTGTTGCCCAATTAGTCATCTGCTATTTCCACCTTCCCTTGTTGTTTTGAAACTTCCTTGCTTTGAAAATGCAATGCCCTCCTGTGTCCAGCCTTCTGTTCCAACTGTGCAAAGGTTGTAGTGGCGCTGCACTGAAATCTGGGAAGCATGTAGCTTCTATACACTTGTGTCACGTGAGGGAACACCAGCCTTCATCTTGTGCTTTCTCCCAGCCACTGGAAAACCCACTGAAAGAAGACTGATAATGGAGAAAAAAAGAATAGGATTTCAAAATTCCTGTCTTCCACTGTAAGAAATTATGGCAGCGCTTAAAGTCTGTGGCACTGTGTAAGGCATTATGTTTTCTAGATCATGGCATTAAAAACCAGTAATGTGATTAGCCCCAAAACAGCATGGACATTAGCTAGCTTATCTATCACAGGTGCATCGCTGCTAGAGATCCTGCCTCTGATGTTATTGGCTAGGATGTGTTAAATGGACACATCACTGGACACTACAGCCAAGGAAGAATTGGAAATCAGTGGTGAGGTGGGAAGTGGGGGAAGGATATCTGTAAGTTGGTATTTCTGTCTCACTGCATGGATGTACAGAATGGTATAAGTGTTTTTCCTTAGAGAGTGGCTGCACTGCATTCTCAAGCTCCGAGCTGTGCCTGGGGGCCATGTCCTGTGCTGGTTTGAAGCACAAGTGCAACTACTCTGCATTTGTATTTCATGAGTAGAATGTGCAGCAATACTTATGGCGCATACACACTTGTGTATGTACATACATGTGTGTTTTATGTAACCCCTGCGTTTGCTTGGAGTACACCTAACTATAATCCTCAAACTAATTTTTAGCTAGCCATACGTTGGGGGATGAGGGTAACTGGCTCTTAGCTATCGTTCTGAAATGTGGCTCTGATAATATTTAGCGCTGGTTTAGGAGCACTTTCCCAAAGTACATCTGAAAAAAAACCCAAAAGGTTTTATAGCTGAATCCTGTGGCTGAGTAATTTGCCCATGGTTGTGTGTGCTTTCTCAGTCCCAGCTACAAAATGAAGCTTAACACTGAACATGTTTATGAATGGTGCTGTAAAGGGAAATCAGAAATTAAGCAGAACAAACTGTTCTGGCCCACACTGAGGCTTGAGTTTCTTGAGGTTTTCTGTAGAAAATGCTGTTCAGGTGCTCTTAGTCATCTGCCAGTCATGTGTTTGAGTCACAGAGTAAAAATGGGTTTGTGTATTTATCATAAACTTGTGCTTGCCTCAGAGTACATCAGACAAGCTATTTGCAGTGGTGTCAGATAGCACGGGAAGTGGTTGCTTGTCCACTACCTCTTTTACTCTCAAGTCCCAAGACTTTCCCTTCCTTTATTATCAAACCATCATGAACTCATTTGTCCTAAAGGTCCAAATCTCAACTGCTAGAATAGTGGTGTTTAAAAAATAAAAATAAAAATAATCTCAACAGTAATCTTTTACTGTCTTTACAGTATGGAGAAGACTGCAGAAGTAAAATGTACCCTCCTTCAGGACCAACGTAAGTAATCTGATTGGACTTGTTCTAATAATTTATTACTCTAATAACTGATTTACAAGCATCAGTATCTCAAGTTTTGTTGTGACTTGTTCACATTACAGACATTTCTGGTTACAGTCACAAGTGAAAAGCACTTACTTTGTCAAATGCATTTTCAAAGCCTTTAAATTTGCACTTTTACTTTTCATTTAGGTTTAAAGGGAATGTACCCACATACATCATAAATCTTGATTTGCCTCCCAGCAAAAGATGGGATGAGTTGATACGTGCCAAAAAGACAGAGGTAGGAAAAGCAGAGTTTGCATTTAAGCTTAGCATATATAAAACTAGCATCTGCCTTTCTATTTTGGAAATGGCTTGGAAGAAATACCTCTGCTGAAATGCTCTTAAAGGTTTAATAGATCTAATTCACATTTTTTATATGATTATAGAATAAAATAATTGCTTGACTGTTCAACACTTGAACTAGCAGAATCAGGAATCGGGGCAGTGACGGTTGGAACGCAGAGGCGTAGAAGCAGTGTGGCATAAAGCAGGCTTTTATTTATAAAAGCTCTTTACTCATGAAGTAATACAGCATGGGGAGGGAGCAGGGAGAGGAGTAGACCAAAGCAACAGCCCCAGGAAACAGAATTGAAACTGAAGCAGCATTCCTAGTCCTTCGTACATCCACATTTCTATTAAAATAAGGTGAGAAGAAGAAATGGCAGAGAGAGGAAAGTGCAGAATATCTCACTTCTTAGGGGTGTTGGTTGCAGAGATGGGGTTTGCACGGGATGAAAAATCTTTTGAAATCATCAAGCCTGTTACAGAACAGCTGCTTACTGACATTTCAATTCAGTAATGCTTAATTTCTCCAAAAAGGCTAGGGCTTTTTCCTTATCACTGCTGACTTCAGCCTTGACTCTTAAATGGGCAGTTGGGGGTGTTTTTTCTCAGCAACATCGCCACATTTGGCTCTTTCCTTAATTCATTCTTTCAGTAAAATGTTATTTTCAAAAGTATGTGAAAGAGTTTTGTCAGTATTCTATCAGTTCTTGTGCTTGAGATCTTCGATTCAATAAAAGCCCTTGTTCTTTTTAGTTGAAGGCCGTAATCCAGAACATTAAGGATATAGCAAACACCTTCTTCCCTAGTGGCAAAATCGTTGATATAGTGGATCACAAAATAGTAAGTATTTCCAGTTGAATTATTTTATGACTGTATGCTCTGACTACCAGAAGTAAAATGCTGCTAAATTTGGCAGTTACAAACTTTACATCTAACAGTTCTTCCTTTCAGATTATCCAGAACAGAAATGTTATTTTGAAGAGTTAAGTCAACCCTGCCAAACCCAAAATACATCTTTTCTGAGAACTTTACAAATTTGGATTAGTCATGTTGGACGTATCTGCTATTTTCTTGATCACTGTAACAAAATACTTTGCTGGAATTCTGTTTGCCATGTTCAGCTCATTTTAAATAGTAGAATAAAAGCAGATTTTGAAAACTCTAAAAAATTTCTGATTACAAAGACAAGTTTGGCCAGATTTGAAAGAAATCAGGACTGATTAAAATAGGCTTTGGCATAGGATTGTTACTGTAAAAAACAGTGTAGAGCTGGAGATGGTGTAAGGTCACATCTGTTTCCATCTCTCCTTGCAGCAGCCTTAGATTGTGCTGGCCGTGCTTTGTTTGGTTTGCTGCAGTATCCCAGTGTGCCTGCAAGGGGTTGACACAAAGCTAGCACATGACATGCACTTATGTCATGACTTTAGAGATTCTCTTAAATGCTGACAACCTTACGATCAGTTCCAGTTGAGCTGTTTTAATGTTAAGAATCCTGCTTAATGGCTCCTAACAATAATTAGATGTGATAATCTCTATTGCTCACAAGTCAGTATTTTGATTAGCTGTGTTTACTTTCCAAGTACTCTACAAACATCCTGGAGTTCTGCAAACTGCAGAAGAATTAAGTACTCAGTTTTACAGTGCTCAGGAGATACCTTCTGGGGAAAGGTTTCTTTCAGGTAGCAAAATAGCATGAACTTACACAGTCAACATGCAGTACTTTTCCTTTCAGTCTCATCTGACAGATACACTTCCTTATCCTTTCAATGAAGAGCTCCAAGGGATTGCAAATTCATCTGGAATTCCTTTGGGTAATAATTTCCAACACTTTATTAACATAGTGAAAACGAGGAATCTAGATTCATTTAAAGTTAGTGTATTTAACTGTTTTCAGTATAACTATACTCAGCTGTGTCTTTAACAAATAAATTATTAATTAAGTAGATAAAGGAATACAATCCATCCCACACTAAATGAAACCAGTATTTTAGAAGAGAATGGCAGTACATCATATAACCCTTTTATCAGGCTGGATCTTCTCTGTATAGCTATAGCTTCTGACCCCTGAGCTTTGGGAGCTGGAGATAGCTTTGCCTTCTGTGTACCCAAGCTTTGGGGGATTCCCTGGTTCTCTTTGGTTTCCCGTTCGGCTCGCTGTCTGCCTTCGATACCCAAAGGCAAGGCACTGTTTCATGCTATGCTTTCATTCCCTTGTGACTCTTACAACATCTTCGTGCCTTCTGCACCTTCTGCAAAAGAAATGTAACTTCAGGCAGGAAGTAGATATTTTCAGAGTCTTGACAGAGAAGGTCGGTCCATGCGCCTAGTCCCACTGCTTCCTTTGTGTATGAACAATATCCCTGTTTCTTGCATGGGAAAACTGGTACATACAACAGCTTATTTCTTGAAAGTGAGTTTTATAGCTTGTTTTGAAGTTTCTGGAAAGGGAACTAGCTGTCAGCTTTCTGTACAGTATGGCAGAAGGCCTTTCAGGATGCTCTTGCTTTTGCTGATCATTTCAAAGATCAAATGGGATTAAAACAGTCTCTTAATAGAAAAGCTGTAGAATACTGAACTTTGCAGTAGAATTTTTTTCTTTTTTTCCTGGTTTGGCAAAAGTTTCAAATTAATTTTTTTTTCTTTTATTCTAGGGGAGATTGTTATTTTTAACATCTTCTATGAAATTTTTACCGTGTGCACATCCATAGTGGCAGAAGATAGCACAGGTAATCCATCTCAGAATAGTGTTTCTGGTTTTGTAATATTCTAGGAAAGGCTCTGCTTCAAAATATGCGGAACAGGGTCCTTCTCAGCTCTTAGCAAGAAGGTGTAGTAGAAGAGACTAAAAGCAATGATAATAAAGAGGAATGATAACAAAGAGGTATGTATTAAGGCTGAGTGACAGGAGCCTTAAATTAAGAAAAAAAAAAAAGCACCTTCAAAGAAGTTGTGTGGTTTTCTTTCTTTAGTTATTCCCTTTTTGTAGTGGGTGGCATTTGTCTTGCTAGGAGGAAGAAACACCAATCACACACCTGCTGTTTTCTCAGAGTCATGAGGGGTTCTAATGCAATGCATTTTGCATCTGGTTTCTAGCTGTTGCCTGTGTGTGGTGCTAGAGAAAGTGGATAGTCTGTTCTAAGAAAAGAGACTACTTCATTTTCCAAATAATTTCTGCAGCTCTTGTCCACATCTCTTGTGATTTAGAAAACTTCTGAAGGGTTTTCAGGAAGCTTACAAAAGCCTCACTTTCTGGAGCTATTACTGTGGCACTAAGAATGTTGAAAGTGTCAAAAACTGAGATGGGCAGCAGTTTAAAAAGTTAGTTGATTTCAATTATAATAAAATATTTCTCTATATAAAAAGGAAGAAACAAAACACACTTTTCTATGCTTAAAAAAGGATAGTTATACAATGGTATTTTATTGTTTGTGTGTGTTTTCTATCTTTTTCTAAGCTGATATTTGTCTCTTTAGAATATTTTACATGCATGTATTTACTTATTCATTTGTTTTAATATAGGAAAGCTGTATCATGCCAGAAACTTGGATTTTGGACTCTTTCTTGGGTAAGTACCTAAAACTATGCCTTTGGAGTCTAAATAAAAGAAAAACGGTCAGCTGAAGAAATTTCTTTGTGCCATCTTTGTGTGTAAAAGATGAATTGAGTGTTGTTAAAATGGTGACCAACAAGTCTGCATTGTATATTGTGGAAGAGAGGCTAAATCAAACAAAGGAATTGTTTTGCTGATCATATGTCAAACTGCTTCACACTTCCAAGGAATGACTGGAAAACAGTTGTGTTCAGTGTCACTTAGTGCTTCCTCAGCTCCAGTTAAATCCGCAGAGAACAGTCCGTGTGACTTTATTTCAGAGGCACAGCGTATTTTGCTCCTCAAGCAATCGGACAGAAACTTCAGTTTTGGTGTGTGCAGTGAATTGAGGGTTGGTTTGGATTGGGTTTGTTTGTCTTTTTTGCAGGTGACTCCTCTGGTCACTGTGCAGTGCTCCACTGGCACTTCCCGTCATTTCTGCTCAGAAGCCAATGATACGTGTTTCACTGATCTGGCATTCACATTTGATGTGATACAAACTCTTGAGCAGCATTGGATCCTCTTTTAGTTTTCATTTTATCCCTCACGGTTGGGAATTTCGTTTTATTTTCCAAGTATATTTATATGTACTTTTAAAAATACATATTTATATATATTTTGTGTATTTTGTAATGTCACTTACCCAGATGAATGTTAATGCTCAGATGGAATTTACACATTCATCTTCATTAAATTTCTAACCTGCCTATCAAAAACTCAGATACTGTCAGCTGTGGCTGCATCCATCCCTTCATTAGGTTTGTGTTGAACCTTTTGTCCAAAAGACGGGGAATGTGCTCCCTAGAAATGGAGGCAACTTCTCAAAGCTGTTCCCAGAACTTGGATTGCTTCCAGAGAATTGTCTGTAAGTGTTCCTTAGTGTTCCCTAGCAGACTGCTCTGGCTTATCCTACAAACTGGAACTGGGCCTTCTCATTATACAGGGCACATCCAGTTGTATTTGGTTTTGTTTTCTCCCTTTGAAATGTAAGAATTTGAGGGAGGAGGCTCCTGCTGCTGTAGTACAAACAGCACATGCTTTGAGAATACAATAGGTTTGGTGTCTCAGGCAGTACCAATAGCAGCTTCCACTAGACAGTAGGAACAGAATGAAGTTATCATTCAGAAGCTATCAGTGCTTCAAAACAAACCAGATGTACCAAGGGTGCTACTGAGTAGTATATATGCTATTGGTCTGAATAAAATTTGGTTCTTTTCATTGCTGTCTATGCATTTAGACTTTATAGTTGTCCCTTGTGCTGCTCAGGTAATTACTGAACAGTGCTTGTTGGTGTAAGATCAACATCACGTGGGGAAACCTGTGTTTTGTGACTGGAAGTTTTAAAAGATACAGAGGGACAGAAGTTACAATGCTGTTCTGTCTTCCACAGGTGGGATGTTAAAAATAATTCCTGGACTGTAACTCGGGAACTGAAGCCTACAGTGGTAAACTTGGACTTCCAGAGAAACAACAAAACAGTGTTTAGGTCTACAAATTTTGCTGGATACATAGGCATGGTGTCAGGTGTCAAACCAGTAAGTATGGGGGAAGCTTCTCCATGTCTTAATAGTACTTCAGACTTGAAGGTTTTCTTGCTTTAACTATCTGTCCTAGGATGTTTTGATTTGTGAACTCTTAATTGCTCCTGCACACCGTACAGTGATCTGAAGAAAGCTAAAAGGAAACGGTGCTGCACTGTTCATTGTAAAAGGAGATTGCCTAAATGAAATGTTTTTGGATGAATCCTAAAAAGTATGCTTGAATTCTGAATAAGCAAATGGGAGATCATATGATGCGCTGAAGTGGCTGTTGCTTCTGGCTAGCAAAATAGTATTATTATATAATAGAATAGCTAGATAGGAAAGATACCACTCACAGAGGAGAAACCACACATTTGTTTTGTTTTAGTTCTCTTTCTTCAGCCCTTCTTGGAGGAGACCTGCACTTTTTTTTTTTTTAATAGACACTGAAATCTAGATTCTATCTAGACCTTATAAACTAGCTGCAGAGAACTTTCACAGTGTCTCCAACTTACCACTGCACCTTCATTTCAACATGCTGTATGCTCTATCTCTTTATTATAGTTCACTGTTTAAATAGTAGAGCATTACTAGCATACATCCCTGCATTGTATCCATTTATTCTTATATTTTGATCTCAGGAGATTTATAAGACTCCATTCTGAAAATGATTTGGTGCAGCTGAATTACACTTTCCTCTGAAAGAAACACTAGTTCAAGAAGTCTGGAGTTAAAGTTCCATGTTGCAAGTAGTGCATGCTGAATTGCATTCAGCTCTATGTGTATGTGAACAGCAGCACATTAGGGTTTACTTAGCACTGGACCTTAAAACTGCACCTTCAAAATACAGCAGTATTCAGAGGTCTGAGAAGAAGGTTACATACAGCAAGGGGAGGAAATCTGCTAATTCAGTGATGCAACAAGGACCACTGGCTTGACTTGCTTAGCAAGCCAGCAGACTACACTTCTGTGTTGTGCTAGGTTAGAAAATTGTGAATGATTATTTCTGCTTACTCAAGCAGAGATTAATGAGGCCCAAGACATGGGCTTGGTCTTCTAGCCTCTTACTCAACAGACAGAGTAGTCTAATGAATAAGAAGCTCAGTTATCATATAAACGGCAATGTTGCCTTTTGCTTATTTCTGATATTAATAGTCTTGTAATGGATGGAGGCTGATTTGTTCAATGCTTTTCAGGATTTGTTCACTCTGACAATGAATGAACGCTTCAGCCTTGATGGTGGTTATATTGGTGAGTAATGCTTGTTTTGTTTGTTATTTCAGTACAAGATTTCCAGACCTCAGACATACCAGTTACCTTAAATAGTTACAGAAATGGTGAAAAGATGCCAGATGAGTAGAATAAAGAACAAATCATTTTACAGGCTGTGAAAATTAGAATAACAAGAGTGAAGCTAACCAGTAATATTTTGCAGGTATCTTTGAATGGTTTCTTGGTAGAAGAGATGGCATGTGGATGGGCTTTCTCACAAGATCAGTACTCGAGAATGCTACAAGGTACTGCTTTTTTTCTCCCTGTAGATGTTTTACTATAACCTCTTTCACACCTGACATGAATATTGTAGGTACATGCTTAGTATCAAATGATATAGATATCTTCCTAGAAGTATTAATATTAAATAATTCTAGTTTTGCTCGTATTCTGGTGATGAGTAAGCATGGCACATGACTTCCTATAAACTTTTTAAATGGCTTTCTGAGACTTTTTTTCCCTAATGAAACTACAGGCATCTGAATATGTAACAGCATCCTGCATCAAGGCATATCCAACAGGTAGTAATATACAATAGGAAGTAAACAAAGTTAATGAGTTAGTGGAATGGAACACCAGTACAGTACATCATAACTTGTTCATTTTCAACATGTGGAATATACAAGAACACCCTCTCAACAACCAAGCCTTAAGTACAAACTGAGTAGAGAAGCTTTTACTTAAGTGTGTTCTGTCTGTGCAATATAATCTCTCGTGTGATGCCTGAAAAGGGAAAAAAGGAGTAACTGCCCAGACTCTTCCTGGGTGGGTGCATTTTCTTCAGTATGACAACCACTTACAGCCTTTGATAGTCGAATGCTACTTTGTTATCTGCAGTTACCAGGATGCAAAAGACAAACTGGCAAAAACAAGACTGCTGGCTCCAGCTTATTTTATACTCGGGGGAAAAAATTCTGGAGAAGGTTGTGTGATAACTCGCTCCAGGACAGCTGCTCTGGATATCTGGGAGTGAGTATGCTCAACCTAACGCCCAGCTCCTCTTTTCAGAAGAGAACTGGCCCCACCAGTAATTGTCACATTTTTCCTTTTATTGTGCAAGAACTTAGTTCTTTAGAATCATCTATATATCATATACATATATCTGCCCCAAAAATCTGGTTTTAGGGTTTATACTGAGAGAAGCAAACCAAAAATGTACACTTCTTTTCCAGCCTTGATATAAAGAAAGGTACGTGGTATGTGATAGAAACAAACTATGATCGCTGGAAGCCTCCACTTGTCTTGGATAATCGTAGAACGCCTGCAATGAAGTGCTTGAACCAGACATCACAAGAGGTAAACATCCTCTGAATATCTAATCTTGCTATTTGGAAACCCTCAGCTTAAGCTACAGCTCTAATCCAGCAGGATCCAGAAGCATCTAGGGCATCTGCAAGCACAGATGCAATGACGAAGGTGGCTAATGGCTTTGTAATTTGTCCACACTTCTGGTTAATGATACCAGGTGGCTCTTTATATGACTGTGTTGTTTTGTTTTAGGCTTTATCTAGGTGGGTTTCCTACAAGTATTTTCTAGCCCCTTGCACATGCAGAAGTAAACAGGAGATATTTAATATTAAGAAATATTAAGTTTCCTGAGCTGTTTATTACTAGTAGAATTCACACGCGCACACAGTCAGGCAGCTCTGACACTCAGGTGCCTGAAGCAGTATGGAGATCTGGGCTGCACAAGTCCTTGCAGTATTATGTATTCCTAAGGGTTTGTCTTACTGAGAAGTCAAAAGTTGCAGTTCTCAGCATTTACACAATGCTAGGGAACAGGTTAATGTCCATTAACATCAATGTATTATTTCCTTTCAGAACATCTCCTTACCAACTATTTATGATGTTCTCTCTACGAAGCCTGTCCTCAATAAGGTAATGCTTCTGTTTTCTCAGAAAGTCTAGAGCAAGGGGTCAAAGGGGACAATCGATCAGGAATTGCCACATTTCTGAGGAGGTGGTCAGTGGTACATTCAGTTTTTGTCACAGCAAAGACAAAAAGGGCTGAATTTGTATTGTAAACAAAGCTTAAGGTTTTATAAGTGAAGCTAGAATTTAAATTGTCAAAATAAACATGGTCTGCCTTCTAAAAACCTTTTATGGCAACCTTTCACCAAACTGGTACACTCATTTTGAAAGGAGGCTGTTAAGCAGCAGGTTCTCTCATCCTGACCCCAATTAAAACTAACTTGTAATAAAAGCAGAGGAGCTCTACTGGAATGACAGAGCAAAAGGCAAAAGAGATAAGGGGCATGGAGATAGACAGAAAGGTCTCCACGTCCATACGATTGTGCGAGAACAGAAATAGAAGAGTATGTCCTTCTATAAGGTCATTTCAGTTCTGCCTCCCCTTCAGCCCCATTCACATTGACAGTGCTATGTAGTAGAGCTTGAGAGTGGTGGTAGGTGAAATAAGCAAATACAATCATGAAAATTCCAAGTTACTTCAGAATAACTGTTGTCCCAGGGCCCAGCTTTAAAGCCCTGAGTAGCCTGAGCCCGTTCCTTATCTACAGTTAGCACTGGTGTGAGGCAGTTTTTGCATTACAGACACCCGAAGAATCCTAGTCTGAAGGAATCTGAGATACATGCCTCATGTTCTGCATGGAACAAATTAATACACTGTTTAGGCATACTACAGGCATGTTCTTCTGGCAACATAAGATGTTTTAGTCTTAACTTGAAGTTTTAATGTGCTTTGTTTTTGTTTTGGTGTGTTTTGTTTTTTAAATGAAGGGTCCAAGAGAACTTCCAAAATGAAAAAGTTACTGTATTCAGTAAAGGTGGCATTCCTGGCTGAGGACCCAAGCTATTTGTACTTGCATGTTGTTAGTTGTTAAACAGATTTAGAGATTAGACCCACAATTAGCTAAATAAGTGCACATTTTAGTTAGATTGGAGATGGGTTTCTTCAGTAATACCTCTGATGAGGCTTATTTCTCTCTCCTCCCACCTGTTTATTAGCTGACAGTGTGCACAACGCTGATGGAGGTGGATAAGGGTCACACAGAGACCTACCTGCGGGAATGCCCAGATCCCTGCAGTCCTTGGTAGTCCTGTACCCTTCCTATGTTGGAAAGTGCTTGTCTGAATTGGAGGCCCTCCGAGGGAAAACACTTCTGGAATAACACTCATCAACCTCATTCCTCTTTTCAGAAATGTAACTGTTATATAGAAATGTCAATGGGCTTCTAACAGGGGGGAGACCCTGTCTTGCATTGGACTTTCTTGCTTTCTGCACAGAAGTTCTGCAGGCAAGAAACTTATATTAATGTGTATCTGGTTCGATTTCAGCTATTTCTGCAACATGAGTTCAGCATTTAGCTCTGGATCTCTTCAGTGTTGACAGTAGTCTTATTTTGGTTTGGGGTTTGTTTTGTTTTTGTTCATGTGTTGTTGTTTCTTTAATTGAAGTACTTTTAAAGCACAAATTAGTTAAAATATCACCTACTAAGCACAAGAAGGATTACATATTAGAAGATTATCTGTGATAATATAGTTCTGTTATTCTTTCCCAAGCACTTAGGATGAATAGCTCCTGTTTTGGTCTCCCATATGAAGATATGTCTAAAATGCTCTATTACAACATAATCAACCAGGAATACATATTTAGTCACAGAAACAAGTTCTTGTGGAAATATCTTAAAAGTAGATCTGAGTCTTAAGTGTCTGTTCACTGATTTGTGGATCTTTAGCTGAAATTCTTTCTTGGCCTGTTAACAGATACATTTTTTAATACAGATTGTTCTGTTGCTTAAAAAAAAAAATACTAATGCAATAAATACTCTGAAGAACTTCTTTCTCAGACTGATACATTTGCACTGATTTCATACCTTATTGGAAGTCAGCAGATACATTACACATCACATGGCAGAAAAGGCATTTACTTCCCCATAGACTGATTTTGAGTAATGTCTAAATGATCTGTGAGTTATGAGTAACCAACTACTAAAACTGGATAAGATGAAAAGCCAAGTCTGTGTTGTTGGCCTGAAACACAAATTTAAGTAAAGATCAGTAGAAACAGGGAGAAGTACAGATACCTTAATATCTTTGGAAGCAGATAATGTAGAATACATTAATAGTTTTATATACGGCAGTAGATCATTGCTAGGCCTAATTATAAAACACAGTACCAACTCTTGTTTTATAACATGCAAAGAGAAAACACTGGCAAGTAAGCATAGGGGCCTGTTGGTTCTTGTAGTTGTAGTTCTTCTGCTACACTACAGAAGGAAGGCTATTCATATTTGAAGTGATAGCAAAGTCATGAATTTATCCCTGCCATTGGTGTAAAGGAAGCATTTGCTGTCTCTTTGGTGTCTGCAGTGACTGTTGCATAAGGCAGTCTACCTAAAATGTGTAAGTTGATGACATCCCCTCACAGCTGGATTCTTGATAACCAGAATATTCAGAGCAGTACATGGGTAGCGCAGAGCTCTGGAACAGTAGGTGTTACCAGTTTTCTGTTCCAAACAGTAAAGCCTAGTATAAGATTTTTTTTCTAAGTAACTTCAAACAACACAAACAAGTCTACAGAAAAGGAAGCAAGCTATTGCCCATAAATCTGAGATTCAAAGTTAACTTTCATCAAAAGCATCTCTGGCTAAGTTTTAATTAGTACTGTTGTCCTTTCTTAAATACAAATATGCATAGAAAAGCTAACCTTTAGTCATCCCTTGTTTTAGGAACCATGTTACCAGCTTACAGCAGTCAGTTCTAATAAGCTTTCCTTCCATCAACAGTGGAAGAAAGAGGGACAAAAGGAATGCTATTTGCCAAATAACTATCAGCTGGTATATGAAAATCATGGCATCTGGTCAAATGAAGTACTAATGTCCTAAGCCATAGAAAAATGGCTGCATTAGTGCAGCAAGAAGAAACTCAAATGGATATAAAGCACTGACACATTAGACCACACGGAAATCCACATCCCGCTATTTAAACTGGCCTTAAAAACAAAAGGGCTACACTAATTACATACCTAATATTTTTCCAACTACTGTATGCAAGCAGAAACACATTAGCATGATTGTTTTACCAGAGTCTATTTTTCATCTAAACAGTGTCTGCTGCACCTACGTAAGCTAAAATCACATTTTAGATTAGTGGAAAAACAACGTGTAGTTTGAAATGCAGTTTCTGGGTCAGATGATTCACATACAACAAACCAATTTACACGCTACAGTCTGTACCTGCCTATTGTGAAGGACAAGTCACAGAGTCACAGTACTGCTGCATTCACACTTTAATCTGGTGGGGGGGGGGGGGATGTTCAGATTTATTTAGAATTAGTTGCATAAGAGGTATAATCAAATTACTTTGTCATTTAAGAATAAGTAGTAAGTTTACTTCCTTAATCAGTCCTCTCCCACTTTAGAGTATATGGAGCAAGGCAGTGTAGACTATTTACAGTCATTAACTAATGTGCTTTTGGTATGCCCCTTGTGCAAGAGAATCCACATTTCCACACTGGAAATTGCTTTATAATTGCAGGTGCATAGCTAAACCCCATGGATATCTATCCAGAGCCTGAATACATGTGTTGACTGTTGACAAAAATATTAAAAGCTATTAAAAAAAAAAAAGGAAAAAAGGAAGCAAATATGCTATACTTTATCTGCCTTAATGTCAACAGCGATTAATGTTATTAATTGCTTATTGATTTAATCTCCACCTCTTCATGCTGAAAGCACTTGCTCTAAAGGTTATCTCAGGCCAGAGAAGTTACATTTGTTTATTACAAGTAGAGACATTTTGTTTTTAGCATAAGTTTCCTCTCCCTTGTTCCAGCTGCTGTCATAAAAGCTAAGGCTATTTCACTGAAGAAAGAAAAAACGATTTATTACTTTTGTTTTGAATAGAAAATACACGGATCTGTTTCTTCATATTTAAGTACTGTACATTTATAGTTGAGGTATCTCACAACCACAGAAAGCACAACCTGATTCTTCAGCTTGTTTCTCCCCAGGTTAATAATTAACCATCTGTATTTTTTTCCTTTTAATTCTTTGTAAGTTTAAATAAGGTTCTAGTTTATTCGCTTGAATTTCTGCCCCCCCCCCCCCCGGGGTTGTGTTTTTTTTTTTTTTTAAGGAAAAGCACATATTTCATTCAAAGAGTACAAGAGAGTCACACAGCTTTCCTTGTCTCTGCTGTGCTTAGACACAAAACTCCAGAGCAGAGCACTCCCACAGCTATCAAGGAAGTACTTGCAAGGAAAGAGTAAGATTAAATAGAAGTTGAATTGCAGAAAGCAGGCACGATGGGGAGGGCTTTGATAGAGCAGCAGAGAACCCCTAAGCAAGCACCACATTCCACCGCCTCCTTCACAGCACATGGACACCTGTCTGCCCTTCACACAGCTCCTCAGACCACTGCCGGGAGGAGAAAGAAGCAGACCCCCCCAAAAAAAGAAAAAGCTCAGAATCTTGGTTTTCAATTTAGTGCTAACAGTAGGCAAATGACCTGTTTATGCTGAGGTGAGGATCAGAAGCTGTTCTGGTTTTGCAGGACCAGAATCATGGTTGAAAAAGGTACACAAAATCTCTCCAAGCAGCAAAACCTCCCATGCTTTGCACCAGAAGAACGAGATTAGCCAGAAAGAATAATGCTCAAAGCAGTGGCAGAAACCACAATTTGCCTTGGGAAGAAGTCTCCACATATTAATGCCTTTTATAAAAAGCTTCCTGTAACTGTTACAACTGTCTGGAAACACAACATTCAAAATCGAGGAAATACTGTGATCAAGAAGCAAGCAGACCACTCAGCTGATTCCTCTTAGCCTGCCTACTGGTTCTTCAGAGCATTTTATCTTGTTCTATGAAAGATTATAAGGATCTTTTGTAGCTCAGTCTGCTCCTAAACACTGTTACTTAAAAGAGACAAAATTAATTCTCAAGGAGTTGCTTTGTTTACATCCTGAGTACCTGGAGCTCTGCCCTCATGCCATTTTCTGCACCACACTGAATCAGATCTGAATTACATTAAATGTATACAAGACAAGATTTCAGTCTAACTTGTTTTGCAAAGTTTATTCTTTTAGCTCAAGGGTTATGTGTGAACAGTAGAAGAGTCCCAGTAGTAACACCCGCTTCTGACAAGTATTTTATACTTTAGTAACTCCATACATTAAGTTTACTTTGAGTTTCCCACTTTTAAAGTTCTGTCATTCTCTTAATTTTGCTAAGCTTTCTCCATTAGGCCAATACCCAATGCAAGAAATAAAAATAAAAAAAATCCCCAATCAAAATTCCACAGCTCAGAGCTCCATATGTAGCATAAGCCTCTACCTTTCTGGATGTGGGGAAGATTACAATGTATGCTACTCTGAGAAGAATCAAAAGCTGATTTAGTTTGATACCAGCACGCCTTCAGGGACTGTGGATTCAATAATTCAGTAATAAGGGGAGAGCACATTAAGAAAACCAGCACATGAAGAAAAAGAACCATCTCGAGGCAGGGTTTGCTTGGTTCACAAACACACGGTTAAACATTAACACCTGGTGTGTTGTCTAAGCAGAGACTTATGGGACAGCAAGGAAAGAGAGAGGCAATGGTGCAATTAACAACCGCGTGCACAGGGTAGCAGGTTATATATGGTCTGTTAGCATCTTTCTGGTGTTTTGTCATTTCACAGCACTTGAAGGCACAGGCTGGAGATTTTGTTTTATAAACTAAGGGAGTGTCAGGTACCAGCTGTCATGAAGGACATAGAATGAAGCAGAACACTGGAGGAAGGCAGAATAGCAGGTGGCGGGCTAGGAGAAGACAGAAAAGCAGCCTGCAAAGCTCATGTTTGCCCAAGGTACACATCGCAACCTCCTGCAAGGCCAGGTGCACCAACCACAGGGAAAATGCACTGCATTTACTCCACAGAGCAGCAACCCTTTACTTTTCTCATTCAGCTTCTGATGATGCTCTTTATTTCTCCCATTTCAGACTGCTCAACTGACAACCTCCCTTGTCTTCCTCAAGTAGCCCCAAGCACAGCACAATGCCAGAGCCACTCTACACAAACATCATCTCTGTTCAAAAAGGCCTAAAACAAAACCAAACAACTTTGCCTACCTGTGTCTCAAGCTCCTGCTTTCAGTAATGTCTTTGTTGCACAACAACTTAATAGCTCAAATCCTGCTTCCCACGGTCCTCAGTGCCAGAACTACAGGCACTCAGAAACACTCAAACCACATTTTTTTATTACTACCTTACTTACAATGTTTGCTTCTTCTCTGAGTGTGCATGCAACAGGGGACATAGCAAAAGCCCACACAGAACACAGCCACCCATGCAGGCACAGGGCTGAGCAGTACCCCTGCTGTGTACACTTACCTCTACTACATGCAGGCTGATGTCCTTACTCAGCAAGCCATCCTTATCAGCTACAGCATGCCCAGGTGCTTGTGATTTCCTGTTTCTGAGAGTACTCCCAGCTAAATCATGGCACTGCTGAATTTAGAAAGCTATGTTATGTCTTCGTGCCATGTTTCCACACCACACACAGGCTGAGGACAGCCACATGAATGAAACTCTGAGGTTACAGAGCACTTTCCCTGTTGAAAACACTTAGCAAGGAAACCCACAGGGATTACTCATTCTAAACCTTTCCCACAGACAAAACACAAGTACCAGCATGCAGTCTTGCACCTCTGCATGTTCTAATGGAACATCATAGCAAAGGAGTGTGCTCAAGAAGCACAGTATGAAAAAAATTATACCTGCTCAACTGTTCTGTGCAACATTTTAAATTTAACACACAATAGCACACATTAATTACCACAAGGTTCCAACCTCCACTGCACACGTACATGATGGACAGACTGGAGATCAAATTGATGATTACAGTCCTAAGAGTGTCTGGCAGCCTTAGTTTAGTGTTTGTTTTAAACGTGGTTTTCTCACCCATAGAAGGAAATAAAAGTACAACTTTATCTTCTGAGAAAAAATACAGTGAAAAAATATTTCTCATTTCCTTTGAAGACAGAAGCCACCTAAAATAGAACATGCCAAAAACACAAAAGCTAAATATATGTATGCTATTTTTTTCTGAATATTTTCAATGAAAGCTCCTAAACACAAATTATGTAAATTACCCAGGCTATGTTTTTGTTTTGCAACAAAAAAATGAGTTAATTATCATGTTACCTGTAGTCTTGTAAAGTCATGCTAATGAAAACACAGATTGCAGTCACTTAAAATTTTGGTCCTGATCTGTTGTAGGTATGTAGCATTGAGCAATCAGATTTGTAACTGTATCGTGATGCAACGTGTACTAGAGTGAATTCATTCAGTTCCTAATGAAATGTGATCTGGGGACTCTTGCTCCACCTGGGTGATAATTGAGGCTGATCACAGATGGGTGTAGGAAAAAGCTGGGAAATACTTAAGCTCATTTTGCAGTTACTTTGAGCTCTTAGGAAATGGGTGATTGTTATATAGCAGCAGTCTGGAGATTTCTGCACATATAATAGAGGTAATGATAAAAAGTTTTTAACTTAGTTACAAATAATGTGATTATATTAATTTTAACAAAAGACTACTTTAATAAATTTTTCTCCTTTAGAGCTTTTGAAGTAAAAGTCAAATTAAAAAAAATTAAAGCGTGTAGCTTATCTGCTCAGACAGTTTCAAATAGAAGGTTAACTAAGCAAGTGGCTGTAGATCAGCCTTGTACAACCTGCTCTATGTGATGTCTGTGAACTTGAAATGCTGCTTTTGATAGCTGCTTGTTAATACAGTAAGCAATTCTGTGCAGGTTTCCCAAAACAAAGGATGGTCTGAAAGATAGTTCCTATTCTTGCTTATGGCAAAAACAAAGCAGTGTATTTTCTCTTCTGAAGCTATAGTAGCTCCACGTAAATCACAAACTGAAGAGCTGCTCCAGCATCTAAAATAAAAGAGGTCAAAAAAAAGTAGATCCCAACCTCATGAAAGTGCTTCAAAATCACTTAACAGTAGAAATTAGGCCGTGATTTCAAAGGTATCTGTCAGTATGTGCTACCAACTGAAAAAAGCTACTTCCCAATGATCCATACAAGTAGCAAAATACCTGTCTCTTATTGGAGTGTGACTGCAGCTCAGCTCTGGAGCAGATTCCTGCTTGAAGCCCTTCTATCTCTGCAGCAAAGCTGCTCCACTTTCTTCTCCTTTCCTTGATAAGGGTCATCTCAGTTTCTTAATGGAGATCTGCTGCCTGCAGACAGCAGCTCTTAACCAGCAGTTTCTCCTGAACTGTGAGCCTCTAGGCAATTGGAAGGCAAGGAAGTTTATCAATGGGGACTGGAGAACATCACCTCAGATGTAGCAAAGAGATGGAAAGAATGCTGCGTTTGTATTTTCCATGCCTGCTATTTATTCTGTGGAAATTCAGCTATTCTTGTAAAAAGAAAGCCATTGCTTTCTATGTTTGACCAAAAGCTTGAATACCTGTATTTCTACTGCAAATTGATACTATGTGTATGTGGTGGTGGTGTTTTCTTATCAGTATTTTTGCAGAATATATTCACAGCATTTATATTACAGGTGATGGACAATGGTTGTTGTTGTGGAAGTGCTGAGTTTTTTTGGCTTGGCTGGTTTGGTGTTGGCAGTGTTGGAAATGGTGGCTTTTTTCCTTTTTATTTTTTATTTTTTAAATAGTTTTTGTGGTTGTAAGACTCTGGACTTGAAGTGTTATTAACATTAAGGTGTTTGGAAACGCTTCAGTGCAATTCAAATCTCTGCAAGTACATAATACTGGTCTGGGATGAGGAATCATAAGAATTCATAGGCCAGCAAACCCCAGGTTTACAGCTTAGGTCCAACATATTCTCTAATAAGGTTATCGCCTTATCCTGTTCCTTTGGAAATTACTTTATATATTTTATTTAATATATTTTATATATTTTTATTATTTTATATATTATTATATATTTTTAAATATTAAAAAAAAATATGTATATATATTTGACTTTAGGTCAGAAAAAACTGTTGTGAGACCTGCTTGTAAAAGAAGTGTCATGGTTCTGCCCCACATTAGTCAAGAAGTAGATAATGTGGTTTTGTTAATCTTTTAAAGCAGTACAATCTAATTGGCATTTTTAAAATAAATAATCCACACAGAGTGTATCTTAGCCCGTTCTGAGATACTAGCCCACACTAATGCCTCTGCAGGGCATGGTAGGAGTGGTAGCAGATCCCAGTCAGTTGCTGAGGCTGCACTTCCACTCTTTGTTGTGGCTGGTCCTTATTACAAAAATACCTGATGACCCCTTTCTGTAGGGAGCATAGTGAAGGTCCCAGTGCCTCCTGTCAGTGGGTTAGCCAGCAAGGACAAAGGTCAGTGCTCTCCAGAACCCGAGGATGCTCAAGGTCACATTCCTGATCTTTGAAGTTGATGTTGGGACACTGTCCCTCCATCCTGTTGAATAGAAGCCACTGCACAGAAACAAATTCCAAATCTGAGGTCAGAAAGAGAGAGAAATAAATCATCAGCATAAGTTAGCATATTCTTTAGTGGAAAAAATCTGTTCTTCTGTACTCCAGAAATCATTTTCTGCTCAAGCACTTGAGGAGTTTTAACACCAGAGAGCAGACGTGGGAGTCCAGCAAATCAGCAAATCTAAGCTGTCTGGTACTCTAGCCACTTCTGTGCTGTTTGCAGCTTCTCAGCTATGCTTTATACGAAGATTATTTCTTCTGCATACATTTATCCTGACTTCAAAAGGAAAACAAGAAAGCCTACTCAGCTGTAAGAGCAAAGAGACCTTGCTGCAGGTGGTGAAATGGAAATTGCCAGCTGTGTGCAGCTGATCGAGTGGCTTGTGGACAGGTGCTGTACTCAGGCCTGTATGTTTTCTAAATGAAGCAGTGACTTGTTTTCCAAGGATAGGAGTGGAGATGGAATTACAGTCCAGGTACTTGGCTAGAGGCTATTCCTGCCCCATAGCAGACACCTGCACACATGTACAAAGATAGTGTTATGTTAAGGCTTGACTGGCAGCTAGAATTGGATTTAGTTCTGGGAGACTCAGTTCAACAAAAGTTCAAGGACCTGTGCTTTCCTATCTGGGAAAGGGTTTATCTGTCCAGTCCTATCAGCTACACTGAGTCAGATGGATGGTTTGGCTGAGACTTTTCAGAGGATGAGGACAAAGAAGAAGGGAAAGTAGAACTAGAGAGGAGGAAAAAAAAGAAAAAAAAAAAGTTGTTCCTTCCTTGAGGTTTTCATGAAAAAAAACACTGTTCCTACAGTCTGTGGACCGTTGGTGGAACTGACCTTAGTTTCCTTACTAGGATTCAGCTTAATTCTTCTGGAGCACACCAAAATAATTTAAGTTGGATGAGACCTCTGGAGACCATCTGGTCCAACCTCTACTCATGTTTCATTAAACCACAAAGCCAGGTCAGGATCCTCAGGCCTGTTGAAGTCCAGATACTCAGTATCCTCCCTGAACATCTTAATGCAGTGCTCCCTATTCTTCCTGTGGGAGATTTAGGTCAGGGTAGTGCCATTTCTTTCTGGGTTTCTAGCCTTAGACCACCAGGATTATACTTAATTTAGTGACAAGACAGTGCTTTCCCTATGAGATGTAAATTTGATTATAGCTTTTGTTTTTAACTATGATTTCTGTTGAAGAGTAAATGCAAGCTCTATGTAGTGATGCACAATCACCTGTGATTGAGCAAGGTGCCCCTCAGCAGCAGATGTCAATGCAAGTGCTGGCAACTTACTACATGCCATAATGTGCTGTCCCACCCCCACCCACCTTCTGATGCACTGGATCTAGTAGGCTTAGTCCTAACACTGTGCTGCGTGAGGGCAGTGCCAGGCAAGATGGAACATCCTTTTCTAGGCCTTTGCGTGACCCTCACAACCAGCAAGGGAAAAAACAAACAAAAAAACCCAAACCAACAACATAATAAGCAGCACACTAAGGTACTCAAATATCCATTGCAGCTTTGTCACACAGGGAGGTAGAACCACATCTATTTTATGTTGTTATGAATTAGACTATAGATTTTCCACTTGGCTTGCATCCTGAGCTGTAATTTTTATGGCTGGCTATGAGTGAAAATGAGCACTTCAGGCATGCCTAGACATGAAAATACTGTCTTCTGTAACCTATTTTTATAGATGTCCTCTTGTGTAAAAACTCACAGAATCTATGAATCCTACAGTTGTAATTGCTGTACCTGAATACCTGATCTTTGTCTATTGGTACCACCCCATCCATAGGTGCAGATTAAGTATTTTATATTAATTTATTCAGTGAAGACTTGCAGAAGGCAAATGACAGTGAACAAAAAGGCTTACCATAACTTGCTGTGCAACACTTCTTTCTCTGACAGCAGTACAACTCATGATGGAAGAGCAAAACGTTACCACAGAAGTCCCAGCAGCCCTAAAGCGCCTGGCCAAATACATAGTGAGGGGTTTCTATGGAGTAGAGTACTCCCTGGCCGTGGATGTACTGACCCGCTACCCCTGTGTGAAAGAGGATGACTTGTTACAGCTGCTCAAGTACGAACGCAAACAGCTGCGCACTGTTCTCAACACACTCAAGGCAGACAAGCTTGTGAAGCTGCGTATGCGAGTTGAAACAGGGCCTAATGGGAAGAGCACAAGACACAACTATTATTACATCAATTATAAGGTGCTGGTGGATGTGATAAAGTACAAACTGGACCATGTGCGGCGGAAGATAGAAGCAGATGAGCGGGATTCAACTACCAGGTCCTCCTTTAAATGTCCATCTTGTTCTAGCACATACACAGACCTGGAGGTCAATCAACTCTTTGATGTATTTACAGGTGTGTTTAATCATTTATTTGGTTTTTATCTTGAAGAATAACTGTGATAACATTAAATTGGCTCTTTTGGGAACTTTGCAAGGAAGGTGTATTTGTTAGGATTTACTTCGTTTGCTGATGGGCAAAGAGCCAAGGACAGGAAAAAAAGCTGGGAAATGAGGGTAAAAGGAAAAGCTCTTTGTAGAATAGGCCCAACGAGAGAAAATAAACTTGAGTGTAAGAGCCAGAGTTGGGAACCAGATTTAGGCTTCACCTTGCTAGGAATTAGACACTCTACCTGGGTTAAGACTACTCATCTGTCTTTAGTTCCATTTTCTCATATGGAAATGAATACATATTTATGTTACTCTACTCTGAATTTAAGTTAATCTTAGTGTCTTTGATGTTTCTGATGGAAGAGTTGGATGGATAAAGATGGATAAAGCAGTTTGCAGCCACCAACTGTAATAACCACAACAAAGACTGTCAGCAGAGGAGAGGTGTTCTTTCAGTCCTGTACTGGAAACAGAGAAGTTCAGGCTCCTCACAGGGCAACGTGACACATCCATAGCAGAAGTGGCATCAGAGTCTGGGGTTTCTCCTCCTTAAAATCAAAATAACTAGAGAGCACTTGTTCAAAAGGAGGTAAAATGGAATTCTATTGCAATATATTACCCTAAATGCAGCTATGATGCTAACATGTGGGTCATGGCACCTTGAAAGGATGCCAAAGCCAGTGAGAATGACCCATACTTTACAGTGATTAACTTGAAATTTCAAAGGTGAAGTTAGCATGCTGTCATTTGGCAAATTATCGCTTTGTTCTCATCCTAGAGACACTGATGTGCTACTGAAATGCAAAGATGAAGGCTGGTGATTATTTCATTTAGACACAAATGTAGGACTTAGTATATGTTTTAATGAAGTCTTTTTTGAACTGTGGAACTTCAAACTAAAACCAGCAGATGTTCTTTATGCTTGCAAATGTCTTTTCATATGTTTGTGAAGTTAGAAAAAGATCATTAAACAAGGAAAAAAACCCACCTTAGTATCTAATGCTACTGCAAGTCTAACCAACCTAAGTTTTCCCCCCAGCATGGCTACTTCTTTCTTGTACAACTAACATGAGAATAGTCTTTCTCCTCCCCCTCCCATACACCTCTACACACCACCACTCCTTCCCCCCCCCCCCCCCAACCAAAAAAAAAGCTAGAATTTGAATTCCTTTGGATGAAATGAACAAATGCAAAAACTCTGGTAAAGTTTAGAGTATTTTGGAAACTGTCCAGGTAGGACTTCTCAACAAGTTACTGTTTATCTTTTGTATTCTATGAACATGAGATTTTTTTTCAATTTTGATAACGTTGCAGAGACCTTCCGTTGTACTTACTGCAATACTGAAGTAGAGGAAGATGCCTCAGCACTGCCTAAGCGAGATGCTCGAACCTTGCTAGCAAAATTCAATGAGCAGATGGAACCTATCTTTGTGCTACTGCGTGAGACAGAAGACACTGTTCTACCATATGACTTGTTGGAACCTCAGCCAACAGCAATCCCAGGCATATCAGAAAGGTATAAGTATAACTCTCCTATCTCCTAATAATACAGTCTCTCCAACAACTTTCCAGTTGTACCATCTTTGAAATACCTAATTTAAAGGCCTGCTTTATTTGACTGTACATAATGGGAAACTCCTTAATGAAGAAGCCAGTTATTATCTACGGCATCTAAATTGTTATAAATTTACAGCTTTATTTTTGTTACATTATTTAAGGAGTTATATTCTAGACTTCTCCTTTGGTGAATATAGTTCACAGCCTTTTCCGTGATAAAGTAATGTTACTCTATGGGTATCCTTTATCTAGAAATGCATTACTACAGAAATCATGCAAAAAAATCAGTGGGTCAGAATCGCTTGCCTCTATTATGAGATAAGGGGCAATGAAAATTAGTTAAAACTAGAGAGAACCTGTTAAAGCTAGGCAACTAATAAGCTTCATTCTTGGTGGGGTTTTTTGTTGTTTTTTTGGTGGTGGTGGTGGTTTGAATGGGAAGTGAGGGTCTTGCTTGTATTTCATCTGTCCAAAATGGATGACATTTCATTTAGCTTTGACCAGAAGGTATGTTCAAGCATGCCAGAACCCTGCAGTAGACCTGAAAAATGGGCCACCAAAAATTCCTCTTTTGGCAATACATATAGTCAGAACTTAATTATTGATGTCCAAGATTCTGAGCGCAAGAAGAAAAAGAAAGAAAAAGCAACTAAAGAGCAACCTATCTGGATGTCAGAGAGCACTGTGGAAGGAGCAACAACAGCTACCATCAATAATGCTGGTAAGTTTTGAGCACTGACAAATAGTTCAGCAGCTTTACTACAATTAAATGTAGTTTTCCTAGAAAATGATGTGAAATTGGTTCATAATATACAATAGTTCTCCAATTCTGGTCTAGTGACTATCAAAACTTAGTTTCTGAAAACTATTCTTTAGAGTGGTTTAGATAATAATCCTAAAGCCAGAAGTTAAGTACCATGTCCTGAAATGTTCTCACTCTAGCCAGGCACCACTGGTATTACTTCTAAGCAGCAAGTTCTTCAAAATGCCTGCATTTTAGAGAATGCTAAACAAAGTAGGAAAAAAATATTTCATTTACATAGTATCTGGTAACTAAAAGCATTCATAGCTCTAACATATCGTGTGTTAGGAACAAATGCTTCTGAAGAAGCCGAAGAAACTGTTAAAGAAACTGTCAGTGAGAACGAAATCATCAAGACTCTTCTCATCCATGAATCCATGAAGTCACTGTCCAGCACTGACTATGCTCCTGCTGTCAAAAGCAAATTACCTGAATCAGGCAGTGACACTGAGTCTGAAAATGCCAAACACTCAAGTACAATAACAACAAAATTAGCAGGCAGCCCGTTTGAACAAGAAGAAGAGCAAGAATCACTAGATCCTATTTTAATGGTAGCTGCTCGGCCTTACTCATATGGTGAAATTAGTGAAAATCCAGAGCTTGTGTCTCTCATGACGAATGAAGAGAGAGAAGCTTATATAAAAGTTGTACAAGAAATGTTCCAGTCTGTGTTTGATTAAATACTATTGCACTGAATATACATGCCTGTATAGAATGGGTAAAGTTTTCTTTTGGATTAAGACAAAGTTAGCTTGATCATTTAACTCAGGATCTTAAATTCATAACAGATGAGTTATGCTTTGTTTGAATGCCTTTTGTTAGCAAGAAATACCACCTGTAGGAGGTAACTACAGTTCAAAACGCTAGCACTGCAGAAAAAGAGCCCAAAGTAACTACGGGTTTTCTGTTGTTTTAGTGCTTAGACTTCTTGTGAATGCTTTAATCAGTAATTTTGGAGCATAAATAATTCCAAAATGCAACTGAATATTGTGATCTGATTAAAATAAAGTTTCAAAAGCACTGTCATAATCTACTTAAAAAAAAAAAAAATCAGTCATTGTACCTGTATGGGAACAACTGATCACAGCCTGAACTTCTGACTGACCACCTGTGACAAGCAATGAGTCAGCTGCGGGAGCACAGGTGAAGGCGATTCACCTGTGTGATGGAAGGCGTGGAGTCTGGCTCCATCTTTCCTAGATCTCATTTAAGTGCTGACTGCCACTGAGGAAGGATCTCTTTCTGGAGATTGCTCCTCATGGAGTTTATTGTGAGCCTACAACATTAGTGAGCGTTTTTCATTTATTATCTTACCACTGTGATAATCCTACTTAGCCTAACCTCTGTACACCTATTGATTGTACAGTACCTTCCTCCTAGAATTTGCAAAAGTGAATCAAATTCTGATAGGGTTTGGTTTCACTCTGTTTCAGTACATTCTCCTAAATATTGGCTTGCAAGCCATTCTCTATGCATTAGTAATATCCCTCAGTTCAAAGAGCTGCTACTAAATTTTGTTAGCAATAGAAGAAAAATCAGTTCTGTATGTTAACTTTCATCTTAAAAGTTACAAAATGAAAAAAAAAACCCTAAAAATGCTTTTCACTTACTGTTCCATACAGCTATTCCTAAGGGGATAACAGCACAATGAAATTCAGAATTGGGAACAGTTTCAAAAAATGTCTGTTCCCATTTCAATGTTATTTCATTACAGAAGGCTGTACAGCAGGCATGAGCTGCAAGACAGCCATTTAGCCCCAACAGTTGCCTTTCACACTTATTTTTTCCCCCCTCAAGATGCCTAAAATAGATAATGTATTGTAATATTCATTTGGTCCAGATTGCTATGCAAGCAGTTTATCAAGCTGAAATTTCCATTCATACTCTTCTGCACTCATTTTAAGTGAGATTCTTTCTAATACTACTGGAAAGAAAGACGTTCTACTTGACTGGTACTGCATAAGAGCAGAAGCATTGGTATCAGAGTATAAGATACAGCTTAATTTCTTTGGCAAATATACTATTTTAGCAAGGAATAATTAAAGTAGAATATGAGAGTACAAACTTCCAAGAGAGGAACCTGTTTGAACATCAGGAAATACTTCTTCACTCTGATGATGACTGAGTGCTGGTTCCCTATAGGTTGTAATGTCTCCTGGGTTGTAGATTTCAAAGTTGGCTGCATGAGGTCCTGCGCAAGAGGCTCCAGGTGGCCCTGCTTAAGCAAAAGGGTTGGACAAAGTTACCTCCAAAGATACCTTCTAACCTCGTTTATTCTAGGATTCTGTGAAGAGAGAAAGTGTGAACAAAGGAATATCAAAAGTAGATGGATTAGTACGAAGAGAATTTAACTTACAGTGTCAGAGGTAAAAGAATGCAGAGGCTTCACTTGTCACAAAGTAACTCATCCACTATTGAAGAAAACTTTCAATAGTGGACGAGTTACTCTATGACAAGTGTTTCTTGTTTGAAAACAGTGTCAATTCTTTCTCCTGTCTCATGTGTCTCATTAACTGGGGCAGTTAGCCTGAGGTACAGCCTATGCATTACAGTACTAGTGCTCTGAACTGGAACACAATTACAAGGGCAGTTTCAATTCTTATTAGGCTACTTTAATCAACAACAAAAACCCTTAAACCCTCAACGCTATCAAATTATTAACAAAAACTAAGACAAAAAATGCTGTCTCTATATAGAAGTCTGCCATGGAATACTTTGTACTTCCAATTAAGATTTTGTAACCAAGATTTCCTTAAGCAATTACAACTCACAGAGCAAACACCATAATACAATTGACTCTGGCAAAGCTATACAGAAGAAGTTACTCTCACATCTCTAATCAGCATACAATAAAGAGAAGAACTTTTCACTAATATTTCTTATGGTTGGTTACTGTTGCCATTTTCTTCCCCTCAACACAACATCTTCCTGATGCTTATCACTATCATCAACTTTATTTTCACAATTAAAAACAATTCCTCATTTTCTTCCATGGATTTTGAAACAACATTCAATCCTGAAGTTGCAGCTAACGACTTCACCTACACTGTGCGCTATCAGCTTTTTTTATTGCTTCTGAAGCTGTTAGAGCAAGACTGCCTACAAGGAGCTATCCTGAGTACAAGGTCTTATATTTTTAACACCATGAAAGATTGTTCCCTGCTATGCCCACCAGCAGCAGTGGTATCATTCCTGCTGGTGTGACAAGGAGATCTGTGTTCCTTCTCTATGAGCATACACTGTTAGTGCTGAATGTATTTACGGTAAGCACTACTCTTTATCTTTTCTCATTCAAAATTATATTTAACCAATCCATCTGTACATCTAGACATCCCTCCTTAGTTTTGACATCTATTATAGTTGACCACCCTTCCTGCAGGATAATTTTCTGCTTCAACATCAATTGTAATTGCAATTTTATCTAATGCTGCCAAGCATTGCCTCATTTTCCAAAGTCACAATGGATGCACACTTTCTCAATTGCAATTTGATCCCTCATCAAAGCAAAGCCAGTGGCCCACCTGTACTACCCCTTCGTCTCAGTAAGTGTTGACAATCTTCACAGAATCCAGTCACAGGTTTTGCTCAAAATTTCATCACCAGAACAGGGCAAATCCATCAAAATGCATTATTCATATACAGCATTATTGAATGCTCACCTTGGAATGGTTTGTGCTCATGTTTCCTGAGCTTAACATTTAATGTGTAAACAATATTTTGCCAAAATAAGATGATGTCCTTTTTTAGGTTTACCGGATTCTGGTGTTCGTTTAGTGATTAAAAGCTTTCATTTTGTTTCATTTTCACTAGCTTGCTATGTGACTGTACTTTCCTTGTCCTCTACATGCAGCATCACAGTGACTTTAAAGCCTGCATGGTAACTGAATTGTCTTTAAACCTTTTAACATGTATAATTTTGCTTTTACAATCACCTCTTATCTCTGATCTGCCACTTAAAAATCCATTCATAAAAGCTGAGGCTCAGAATCAAAAAATAATAAAAAGGGAAACCACAGTAGAATCACACTCATTTTATTCAAACTTCATTCTACTTTGTGTATATTGAACCTTCACTACTACTAAAATGTCTTCCATACAGTATAGCCATACTAAATACTAACCAAAAAGGAAGCAAATTCTGAACTTAAGGTAATCATTATGTTCTTGATTGCCTTGAAAACAGTCTTGTCCTAACAAATGGCGAACTGGATCACTACACTGCCAGTAGATACACTGGATAAACTATTTCTAGCTCAACTTTATGACTTCCTCTTACTAGGAATTCTGATATAAGTAGGAATATGAAAGAGCAAATAAAATTTTTATTCTGACGTAGTTTTCAATCTACTTTTCTATAACCCTATTTCTGCCTTTGCCATGACTGTATTAGGTACCAACTTAAACTCTTTTTTTGTTATTAATTTTTTTTTAAATATACGGTAACTTTAATAGTAATTTTCTATACATCTTCCTTTTTACAACCAAAACCATTCACAAAGTTAAATACTTAAAGAAAAAATTCTACAGGTATTCACTTACAGCAATTTTAAGTGCCACATGTGAAAGGATATTAAAATTTTCAGCCAAGTTTATCCTGTTTCATACTGAAAAGAAAATAATAAAGAACTGGAAATAGTAAAATAAAAAAATAGATGTTTTCTGCAATTAACAACAAAACAGGGTATCTACTTCACCTCTGACAAATGTGCTGACAGATATTAATTCCACAGGCCATGAACGAGAGTAATTTTTACAGGCCAGCTATACTTAGGCTATAAGGCAAGGAGGAGATGCAGACGTTTACATGTCACACTTGTAGAAGACTGAGAAACTGTGAGACAAGAGTTTCTTCTCACAGGAAAACTAACAGCATTTCTCTGAACAGGACCAGCAAACTATAAACACACCAACACTTAGGTCAGTTAGCTTCCAAGAACTCCTCATATCATTTTATAAGCCTGAGGAAATTTTTCCAAAAGACGAATTTACAGACAAGTCCAAACTTTATTTAAAACTACAATTTTGAACAAATTTTTAAAATTACTGAACAAGTCACAATAAAAAAGATTAAGACAGAAAAAGAACAGTGCAGCAAAACTGAATAAAAGAAGATTCAGTTCCAGCTGTTCAAACTGCCACAGGCAGAAGTTAGCCTACTATTCTAAGAGGCAGCGTGTCAAAAACTATTTTACATTTTTATACACTTTCAGAATTTGTGAAATTAGTGCTGATTTTCCATATGCATTTGTATAGAGTTCACATATGCAGGTATCTTCAGATTATTCTCATGCACTTTGAGCTCCAAAAGTTTCTGTAAAATAAAGAATATACTCATTATTGTCTAATAGCTAACAAAGCATCATACAGAACCCTAACCACACTTCAACTCAATAAAGAATATGATCAATAATGGATACTTACAAGAAATATTTATCCTCGCCTCTTCTCCATAAGTACTTTAAATCATGGCCTACTTAAAGAAAAGCTACAGATATATCCCACTTACACAGATAAACACTGCCTTAGTCGCTAGCTACAGATTTTCTGTGGCACGGTGTTTTCATCCAGACTGTACCTACATCAGGCTTCCGCATTGATATTCACCAGACTGAGACGATGGACTTCTGCTAGCACAGTCATGACAAGCAAAATGGTGATAGGCAGAGTATGAAATGGAAGATGCTTCTTTGCATTATCTTGGAAGATTCTATGCTGTCACTACAACTGCAGTGGAGAAATGCTTTCATCAGCTAATGTTGTTTGAGGAATTGGGATTAGCTTGAAGGCCTTGGCTTCTCTGACATGGATAACCTGCACTGGATGTTGCAACTGTATCAGATGTGCCATCACTATAGGCAACCCAAGAAGAACTGGACAGTGTATATAATATATATGTATATATAGAGACACACACTCCACAAAAATATGTGCATGTTTTTCCCTTTTTGTGTTTCCCTTCAGCCTGCAATCAACAGAGAGATAATCTGCACCCCAACCCTCTACTGCTGCTGACCAGACTCATGGAACATTGTGACACTGTGGTGGTAACTATCTCTGCATTCCCATAACAAACCCTTACTTTTGTTTTCTAATCTTTTGTTATTGTTTTCTTCACCCCACTTCCTATCCCAGCTCTACATAACTGAAACTTTTATAATAATAAACTGGCTAGGAAAATATTTTACTCTTTTCTGAGACTTACATCAGGTATCCATAAATCACAAGTCATCTCACCTCTGATAATTGGAACAATACCATGACATTTCACAACATCAGTATCCTATCAAACCATAAATAAATTGACTTACATTACCATAAAGTTTTTGTAGCTGCAGAAGTTGTTTCATGAAAACGACAATGAAAATATTTACTGTCATCATACACATCAAGTTTTTCTAATTTGCAGTATTCCTTATAACAAAAATCATTTTGTTGTTCCCAAAGAGAGATTCTGCTATTATGTAAACTCAGTTGAACTTCTGTATTACAAAAAACACTGAACAATCTGCCAACAAGTTATATTGAGCATTACTGAATTAGAAACTAGCAATTAAAATGTAAAATATTAAAACAAGCTTATAACAAGAAATGTAAACGTTGATTTATAAGTTTTAAAACACTTCAGTTACACTATGCAATTTAAATGTTAACTTTTATGATGTTTAGTCAAAGAATCTAACAGGAATGTATATAAGGGACAACGAAGGCAAAATCTGTTCATACCAATAGATTGATTTCTAATGTGTAATGATAAAAAAATATCGGCACCACCGTGATTTCTATCTTTAGTCAGCGATAATAAGATATGTAAACTCTAAGGGTGTTTAGAATGTCTTCCCAACACGTGGAGATGATTTAGAAAATAATCCTTACCTGGTTCTTTCAGAGTTTGGGCATCTCCAACTAATTCTCGATCTTGCTGCCCACCTCCATCCAATAATTCATCAGACAAGCTGTTGGTTTGGGCCTCTGATGCTATTTTCTTCAATAAATCTGCCTTTATAACAAGTAAAACAAAACTCAGTTCTGCCTAATTCTTTTTGCTGTCCTGATAAGTAAGATATTTAGGGCACGCACTTCTAAATAATAACCCAACAAAACTCAGCAAAATACCTCTGAATAGACTGCAAGTTTAAGGGGCAAGTCTTCAACCTTCACAAAGTCATCTTCATCAGATTTTTGACTTATATTTCCAGAACCAGCTTCCTGTTAATAAAAATAGTGACATTTAGTGCCACTGTTTTATTTTTACTCAAAGTAAAGATTTTTAAACACTAAGTAGTGGATCAAACAGAAACACATACATTAAATTTGTAGAATTAAAATATACAAGATTGAAAACGACAAATAATACTGAAATATGAAAAAAAAAGTTATTTTAGATGCACGTCAACTGAAATGTACTCACATATTCATTCACCAACACAGGCGACTCTGTGTCAGGACTGCCAGCCATGGAGCTTTCTGAACTTCCAGCAGAGGACTTGTTTACTACACATGCTGCATCTAGCATTTGTGTTTCATTTTCTGGTAAAGATGAGCTTGATTCTTCCGCATTCATACTGGCTGTTATAAACGATTCTGGAGTATTCACTGCTAAAGGTGGTGTGTTCTCCACCACATTGAGGTAATGAGGTAACATTGTAGCTGCATCTTCTTCACCTAAAGCCACAGTTAAGTTTAAATTTAAAGTTTTATTTTTAATGTTTAGAGACACTAAAATATTCTGAGCATGCAAAATTACATTTTTTCTTAAATCATGATTCACAGTTACAAACGAGCAATGAAGGTGAACTATACTAGTATTTTCAACAGCAAGACAGAGTGAAAGGAAGCAGTAACAACAGTTAGAAGAAACATCCACACAACCTGGCTGCAATGGTCCTGACAAAAAAATAATTTTTTAGTTCTTAATCAGCTACATCTCAGAATAAATCTTTACAAACTATAAACTTATTTCAACTGCTAGTAAATGGTAGAAAAAACGAGCACCAGAAAAATCCAAACATCAAAATACTACAGACAAATTACTCAACTACAATTGTGTGTCAGTGGCTGCAACAATTATCTGAAATTCAGGCTAGCGTCAAACATCAAATATAACACACTTATGTACTTAAGATTACTTCAGGCTTCCTCTTCAGAAGGTTTACTGTGTCTGTATCAACACAGATGTATCTACTTAAATGACATTGTTCCATAAAAAAAAAAAAAAACAACCCAACAAAGCCTAGTAAATTCATGCAAGTTTCATCATCTTCCTCTTAGTTCCATATATCAGACACTGTCTGAGATAATTCTCAGAGTATGCAAATTCATATGGAAGTGTTAATCTCTCAATTAGCTTCATACTGGTCTTACCTTTAACAGATTGTTGTTCAGATGACAAAATATCACTGCCTTTTGACTTATTCAGTTCCTGGCTTGAAGTCTATTGGGGAAGGTGAAAATGACTTAGAATGAATTCTAATGATCAATTATCATAGTTTATTGCCAAATGCACTCTCCTTTGCTAGAAACACCTGTTCTATGTTTTTGTCTTAACTAGTATTAAAAACGTGCACATATTTCACAGTATTCACATGCAAATATATGCTATGAGTATTTACATATGAAATACGTCCATATGAAACAATAACGAAATCAGTGCAACAAGAAAAAAGATTTATATGAAGATATTTTTCTGAAAAGTTATGCACTGGCTTAGATTTCTTCTGTGTTTACAACCCTGGCGATACCTGTTCATTTTCAGTTGCTGTTTCATTGCTCGCTTGTAACGATGTCTGCACATCAACAGGTCCTTCCTCAAATTCTATTTCTTCATCTTCATTCTCATCTTCTCCACTGCCATAATTAGTGAGAGCTTGCGTTTCTGCTTTTGACAAACCTAAGGGTAAATAAGCATTAAACCATCTTCATACTGTAATTACGTACTGATCTAACTCATTCAATTTTCTCAGTAAGAACTCTCACTGATACATCTGACAGAGTAAGATGGCTGCAAATCCAAACCCATTTTGAGATTTACTACACTGACTAGTTCTTATTTCAAAGTATTCTTTCATATTATTATAGTGATGATATACTTTAAAGATCCAAACGATCTGCATAAGCCATGTTGCCAAAAAAATCGCTCACTACTGTGTTAGCTATTAAACAAATTATTGTGAAGAATGGAAATATAAGGGAAACCAAACCATGAGCTGTTGTTCTCAGATCTACTAATTACAAAGAGCAGAAGCTCCTCTCGTTGAAACATCTAACTCTTAACAAGGTATTAGTAAATACAGTTCTGGAGAATTTCTACTGGAAGAGATCTGTCTAGAAAATTTGTGACAGAAGCTGTTACTAAGAAGTGCTTAACAAAAATTCTGTTGTAAAATTAGTTGGTTAAAGCTGTGGTGAAAGCACTGAATAATGAGCCATAGAAAACACTTACTTATTGCCACTGGGCCACTCTCACTTTCTTCATCTTCCTCTTGGTCAGAAGCATCAGACTTGACGCTTTCAGGAACTTCATTACCATCATACGTTTCTAAGCCCTGTACTGGTTTGACAATTTCAGTCTCATCCTTGTCCTAGGAAAACAAGGAACACTGTGCAATTTCATGTTTGTTTATCTAAAGATTAAGTTATGGTTCCTGCCCTAAAGAGCAACCTCTTTTTCCCCTCAAAAATAAAATAAAAAAAATCTGGTGACTAAAAGCTACTGTTTAAGGACAGATAGCCATGAAACAAGTATCGCAGAGCCACTTCAGAAACAGCATCAGATCGTACTGTGACAGACCACACACTTCAGACACACCAGAAGGGATGCAACTGAATTATCAGAAAAGGCTCATATCAATTAACTAGTCTTAAGCATTTTTCTTTCAGTCGTTAAAAAGAGGAAGAAAGAAACACTGGCATTGTTACCTTCTACTGATTTTCCTCCGCTACTAAAGGGTCTCTAGTAGACATTAGGAATATTCCTAACTACTCATTTTCATTTATTTGACAGCTACTCAGCAGTTCCACTGCTGAATGATTTTTTAAATATCTTGAGTGAGAAAATTTTGTACAAATCTCAAGTAAAGCTTGGAGTTTTGCTCCAAATCTTACAGGAATCTTTTACACAGAAGCAAGCAAAAACAATGATACACAGATTTCCAATTTTACTTACAAAGTAGTATCACAGAAGCTCTAAGCTTTCTAGAAGAAAGCACTTACTCTATGCCCATACAAGTCTGTATATGCACTTATATTCAGTTTGGAGAAGAGGAGGCTTAGGGAAGACCTTATTTGCTCTCTACAACTACCTGAAGCGAGGCTGTGGTGAGGTGGGGGTCAGCCTCTTCTCCCATGTAACTAGCAATAGGACTAGAGGGAATGGCCTCGAGTTGTGCCAGGAGAGATTCAAGTTGGATGTTAGGAAAAAACTTCTCTGAAAGAGTGGTCAGGCACTGGAACAGGCTGCCCAGGGAGATGGTGGAGTCACCAACTCCAGAGGTGTTCAAGAAATGCTTAGATGTT
This sequence comes from Centrocercus urophasianus, assembly GCF_019232065.1. Classification (NCBI taxonomy): domain Eukaryota; kingdom Metazoa; phylum Chordata; class Aves; order Galliformes; family Phasianidae; genus Centrocercus; species Centrocercus urophasianus. Next base: position 27,489,310 of record NW_024884475.1, on the reverse strand, counting down.
GTACTGAGGGACATGGTTTAGTGGGAAATATTGGTGATAGGTGGATGGTTAGACTGGATGATGTTGGGTGTTTCTATGATTCTGCAGCCCATACAGGAAAGCTTTCAACACTACTTCATACATCACCTATATCTTATCCTTGGTTGGATACAAATTTGAAATACAACCCCTGTCCCCATACACAATGACTTTAAGTGATTTTTGAAACAAAGAAAAAAAGGAAATATTTCAGCTCCTAACATTTGTTAACTTGGAGAACATACAGGCCACTCAGTACCTCAACCACTCTGTGCCGTAAGGCACAACAACTCCTTCCTCCTTGAGGTGAAAAAATTACTTGCAAGATTAAAAAAAGAAAATGCTTGTTGCTACAAATAGTTAAGAACCATCTCAGCTCACTGTCCTTGCTACTTAAAGAACAAAGGAAAACTAAATTCTCAATGCTTTGAGTTGAGAATAGGGGGAACAGCCCCAGACCAAATCCTAAAAGAAAACTTTCATAGCTGTTTTATAATATAGAAAAAAGAATACTAATAAAGAAAGCTCCTAGCCTAAAGCTAATAAGAAAGAACACAAATCACTCCAGTTGCATAGCATTCAATATTAACTTTGCTCTTTTTAGACCTTCAAACTATCACTTTTAAAGTAAAAGTCATTCTACACAAAAGTTCAATTAGCAGGATTAAGGATGGTTATCTGTCTTTATTGATCTCAATGCACTTGTTGAAAGATAAGAAGATAATATTTTATGAGAAATAAATCAGTCTTTACACTGGCAATAACTAAGGAGACAATATACAAGTTATGTTTACTAAGGCATACAACAGAGTAACTGGTGAAGGCAGATTTTTTTTTTTTTTTGTAGTCGTTTTCCATACTGGCAACTCAATTAAACAAAGGAAGTTCATTTACTTCATTGAATTAAACCACTGAAAATATCATAAAGAAAATAAAAACCAAGATGCTTTATAAATTCATAAACACTAAGAAATTGATTGCTTACAGCTACTGGATTTGTATGATAGAAAACACTAAGTGAACTGTGAAATTATCTGAGGAATAAAATACAGTTTAGAAGCATAAACATACTTTGTCCTCATCGATATCTTCAGTAAATGAACAAACATCCACCTGGAGACCTTTTTCTGCCTAGAAGAAATACAAACTGTCTTCAATTCTAGACTGAAGTAACTTAGAAAAATATTGAACCAAACTAAGGCTTCCTGGAAGGCTGCCAGAAATGCCAGTCTTACCAAGAACTGCTATGTCAAAACAGTGGAAAGCAACAAGGAATTCCATATTATGAGATGTTTACACAGACATCTTCTCAATTTAAGAGTCACAAAACATTATAAGCATGCTTGGCCTTTTTAAAAAATAAAAAATAATAGAAAAAGAATGTTTACACAGGCTGTTTCTGCAGTCTGTGGTTAAATCATATTTAATTCCATAGCTTAATTACGCCAGCTCTGATCAAGACAGCCAGCTATGTTTTTAAGCATTGAATCTAAAACCAGTTACTTTGCAGGATTCAAGACAGCCACAGAATAGAGCAAAACCAGATGTGCCTCAGTCAGGATCCTGGATCTGAAAACTCTGAAAAACTGTACAGAGGTATTTACGTGGATCTGTACAGAACAGCCAGGACTGCCAGTTCTGGCTCATCTCTGGCTCCACTGAATCTAAACTTACAACAGCAACACAAGCACTGACCATAATTCCAATTCAGGAGAATAAAATAAATGCCAGATCTAAGTTGCCTCCGTGCATTCTTATGGCACGGGGCAAACCAATCCTTCATCTAACAAAGAAACAATCCACATAACGTAGGAAATCATACCCAAATCCCTCTCGATTCAGAGCATCTCTATAGACTTCCTTAAAGAAGGTAAAGAAGGTCTCCAGGTAGGTACAGTACTAGTATGTCTAACTTGAGGTATACTTAAGTTTAGCTGATGCTATGCTTTAAACTACTTGGACTTCATAGTTCATGACAGATTCACATTATCTACTGTTGACTTGAGAGATTTTTGTGTTTCTAAAGAAGGCTTAAAGGACACGTGAGTCATAACCATACTATGAAATAAGAAACAGTGAGATACTGATTTAATTAAATGCTACACTAACACGATCTGTTTTAGTGCTTCCTTTGTAAACAGTTCACATAACTCAAAATGAGTTCCTAAAAACTGCTAGCTAGAACAGATGGTATGAAAACTACTCCAAGGGAAGCCGTAGGAAGAGATGGAGAGATGATGAATTGGTACATTCATATGCTAAAATACTTAATTTGACTACTTGGTGACAGATGTTAATACTATTCCATGGCTGGATGAGCACATACACAATTTCCCTTCAATCAAAGTCTACACACATGTGGCAGACAGTAACTGTAATACAGGAAATCTCCCTTAAAGTGGAAAACAGTTCATGTTTCTACACAATCAATACTATGACTACACAGAAGTGATTTGTAAAAGCAAATAACTACCACTCCTCATATACAAACTTTGGGAAACAGACATTTAAGAAAAAGAAAGAAGACAAACCTCTTTAGCATAAGACTGCATCTCTTCGGCAGTTTCTATTTTGCGTTTACACCTCTGCTTTACAGAAATACTGTTACTGTCCAAGTCTTGCATGAGTTTAAAAAAGGCTAATTCATTAAATAATACTTCAGAAATCTCCACAAGAAGATCTTCCCCACAATCTTTTAATTTTCTACCTGCAAATTTTGCCAAGGAATCCTGCGAAAAGAAATGAATCTTCAGTTTCTGAAACAAGCTTTCACACTTCAAACACTAACTACTTGTCATACTGTTAGTAACTCTGAAAATCAGTTTAGTATATAATAGTTTGTAATCTTGTTTAAACAATTTGGTACCATTAATGCCAACTGAAAACTACTAACCTGAAGAATACTGCCAAGTTGCTTATGAAAGAACTTGACAAATTCTTTACTTTCATCATTCTGTTGTGTAAGAGTCAAGACCATACGTCTTACTGATGTCAGTAATTGAGAAGAACATACTTCATCCATGTGTTCCTAAAAAAGTATTACAGAACGAGCTTTGTTAACTCTTTAAGAAGTTAATCATCTCAAATACCGAGATATTTTGAACACCAAAAAGATGAAAATCAACAACTTAGCTGTTTTTCAAAAGTATCTCAAGTCACATCGTGTGCAATAGGCTGAGTTAAAATTATCAGTTCACCTGAGCAAGTATTTCAGAAACACATTTCCAAATATTTCTATTCAATTGGGTCAGCTACAAACAAAAATCTCTGTTCACGAGACAAAAGTCCACCAGCCCTGTGCAATCGAGAAGCCTTACCATTTCCTTCACTGGAATATTTAATCCTTATTTCCTTGTCAGAAATGTCTGTAACTCAGTATACATTGGCAGCTGTTGCTAAGATATGAGTTATCAATTTTATGCAGAAGTGGAAATTTGAAAGATATTTGATGGTAACCATATATCCAAGTAGTAACAACTTTTATTTATTTATAAACTTGTTCAAACATAAATCCAGTGTTTTGGTCCTGCCTTTCAAAAACTGAAATATATCCACATGGGTAGAAAATGGAAGCAAAGATGCCTGCTTTAGAACACACTAGACAAAACATTAACATTTAAAAGCTACTTTTATTGTCTTAAAACATGGAAAGGCTATGACATTTTCTACTAATTCAGTGTAAACAGTATTCTATGCAAGTGTGCAGCTCCTCTTCCTATTTTTCTAGTACACACTACTGCAAACAGTTCTTACCTTCAGAAAAGGAATGACCTCTTTCATAATTGCTTTAATCTGCCGGTCAAGCTGCTGAGTATCTATGCGAGGACATGGGACAGCAGAAACATCACTTGACTGTGGCACAGAAAGACATTCACTCGTGCTGGGACCTCATTTAAAAAAAAAAAAAAGAAAAAGTGTACGCATCTAAGTCATTTAACATTACTATTAAAGAAATATCAATTTCAAAGATATATATTTTCCTTTTAGAGTAAATCATATTTACTCAAGTACATTAAGAACCTACAAAACTTTGTTTTCAATATGAAGGAAGAAGAAAACAATTCAGCCAAATAAATTACTCTTGATATTTAGAATACTTATTCTCTAAAACTAAGTAAAATATGTATATATGTGCATACCTTCTAATTTAGCAGCAGTAGCACCCTGAAAATTACTAGAGCAGCCCTCAGAGCCAAGGGTACTTTCAGCTTCAATTTTCATACGCTCATATTCCCTCATCCTAGCCAAAGCTTGATCTAAGTGAATCACTGTGTTGCCTATATTTAGAATAAAAACATCTTTTAATCTAAATAAAAAGTTTTCAAAGGATAGACAAGAATACAACAATAAAAATGTAATGCTGTAGGTTTCGAAATTTACACAACTGCAGTTGCTATTATGTTCTTTTACACAAACTTTCATCACGTGTCTAATTGCTCAAAGTGCTGTATTAAAACCTGTGGTTACATATTAGATCATAAAAGTAACTACTCGAGTAGATGAATGTAGTCATTTCTGGAGAGCAGGTGAAGGAATAATACTTGTGATGTAAATCACACAATTCTTACCAAGGTCATCAGTGGCAAAGGGTTCAAAATGTGAAGATGTAGACATAGTACTCCCATTGTCCGCATCATTTTGTTCACAGTCCTGACATGCTTCTGTAGGGAAGTTCTTGTCAAACGTTTCCTAAAAAACATTCATCAGCTGAGTACAAAGCAGGGATGCACCATACTCTCACAGATGTGAGAATGAGCCAGCAACTTTTTTTAGCCACATGCTGTGATATTAAGGGCTTGTCACCAGGTTGTCATATCCTGAAAACAGGCAATTCTAGCATATTTTTTTCAAATACTTTAACTGTGTAAGCAAATAGGAAACTAGGTGGAGGTCTTGTTAGTTTTTTAAATATGAATAAATAAATAAATTCATTGGGAACCTTGTAACTGACCTTATTCACAGATATTGGCTATTTTTGAAAATCAATTTCCAATTTATACTGTCCATATTGTTTTCCATGTTACGTTCCTCCCTTACACATCAGTGATTTTTAGTGTAAAGAATTCTACCACACAAAAAGCTTTTACGAATTTTAGACAATTACGGTCATCACTATGAATATTTTGGTACATAAATTGAAAACAGGAAAAGCTGACAATGAACTAGCTTCTGAAATGAAAGCTTACATCATCTGTAGAAGCAAGACTTTCACTGGGAGTGAGTTCAGAGTTTGATGCTATCCATGTTGCAGTATTTAAAGATTTTATGCATTTCCCCTTCTCATTGTTCTCAGATAAATGTCTGGTCACTATATCCTGAAAAAAATAACTGTACTGTAAAAAGAACATCAACGATTTCTTCAATTGATACACAAGACTCTAAAGTTTGTGCATACCTGTAAAGCATATAGGGCCCTCTGTCTTAGGTAATCTGTGTTTAACAGCTGTAGCTCATGGAAAAGTTCAATAAGAAAGTGGGGCCGAGACTCATTCTGAGAAATAAGAGTTGCGACTTCAGAATAAATTGTGTCCCGCAAAGCTTCAAACATAGAAAGATCACTACCAGTTTCTGCAAGGAATAATAATTAAAAAAAAACATCAAAAGATCATTTCATGACACTAATCCAGTTGAAAAAAATGTGCTTGTTAATACAAGAGAATTAGATCTCCATTACACAGATACTTTCCTAAAGCTTACTCATCTCCTAAAGGCAATAAGGACTTGAACATAACAAATTCTGAAATCCTTTAAGTATGCAACATACAGTATTTGTGTCGATCACACTTTGTTCTTACAGTTCCAAACAGTATCTTAAGGAAGAATTCTTTATTGAATAGAATATTGCACACACCACAACGTTGCTTTCAGTTCTGAAACACATTCAGTGCTGAACACAGACTTTTAAAGCATTTCAATTAAAAAATCCAAAGGTCTCAACCTTTCTACATCTCCCACACATAAATCTTATATTTCCATGCCTTTCTGATATTTAATAAAGCCTCTTACCTCTAAGCACCATTACAAGTTTGCAAGAACATAATGTTCTAGTAAGCTCTAATTCCTAGTAAGTCACAAATTCCTTTAAGAATTGAAATTATCATCCCTATATATACATATATGCATATATATATATATATTAAAAACTCTTCTGTTAATACAAACATACTTTGGCATGTGTTGAATGGAAAAACAAAGTTAAAGTTTGAAAAACTCAGAGTTTAACAGATGCACATTTGTTAATATTCAAGTTAATTAAATTATAAGCAGTGCAGAAAACTTTACTGTACAATTTGATTCTCTGCCAATAGTATACCAGCTTTAGCCACAAAGGCAAGCTTTTTCAGTCTGTTATAAAACACTGAAGATTGCTTCCCTTACCCATTACTAAATTGTAACAGCAGATTTTCCACACAAAAAATGCCTACATCACTTTTTTGTCATAGACCCTATTTTCCACGCATAATTTTGACTGACTGCGAACACGCAGACACGTTATCCACAATTATAATTCGAGGCAGTTTGTGTTGTTGCATTCCATGCTTATTACATGGAATTGCCTCTTACCTCATTTATAGAGAAGCTGTTGCAATTGTGCTAGTTTTGAACATCTGCTAAACAGTCCGAGTAACAGGACCAAAGCTAAGGGGAGCAGGAGGCAGCGGGGGAGAATAACAGGACATCGTTGAAGCTAAGCAATGAATGCATTACCTGGTGCTTCAATGCATGCATTTCTGTTAGACTGCTGCAGAATTCTCCTAGCATGTGCTGTAGGAAAGTGGGGATAGACAGTGATAAACACAAAAACGCGCACCAGAAATTAAGACAGGGTCTATACAAAACAGCAGGAGGAAGACTGCTTAATCATCCAAACCACATCGCTGCTTATTGTGAAAACTAAACTGGCAAAGTTTATATAATAAACACTAATAAACAGCTCTCAGTGTGGACTCAATTACATTGACAAAGCTGTACATCATGCTACTATGACTAAAACATCTGCATGATTCAAACAAGATACTGGCAGAATCTAAAAAGACACAGAAGAGTATTTTTATGACACGGATGCGAGAAAAGCAGTGCAGATGGCAAAAATGTAAGGGTTTACATGATATGATTTAATTTGAATGATACTTCATCAAGCTTCTTTAAGCACAAAGAAAACAAGCATGCAGTACCAGATGTCATTAGAATGGTGAACAGTTTCATCTGCTGTTCATAGAAATGCCAACAAATAAGATTTTTGATCAACTAGGATTTTTTCTGTCTCAAGTTAAAGCTTGTTTCTAAATATTTTAATCAAGTACCCAATCTACAGTAAACACACAACATCAGTCAGTACCCAAACATTACATGCATTTACGTTTACTGAAAGCTTAGAAATTAAAAAGCAAAATCCACATAAGCTGAAGTGCATCACTGCTGTCTTGTTACCAACACACTGCTTTTAAGCAATAAAGTTGTAACTAATTATAGTTACACAAAGTTTACACAAATAACAATTACTGAAATTCAGAAAAGAATACCTGAAGACATTTCAGTAGATCTACTGTATTTAATTATTTTTTCCAGTTGTTCCCGGTTCTTCTTGCTGAACACCTTTGCATGAACAACCTCCTCAGAGTGTTTACTTTTAGTGCTTTTGTAGGGTTCACACACACTAGAAGCACTCGCACTGTCATAACCTTATGGGAAGAAGTGGAAAGGGAAATCACAAAGAGTTTTCTTACTTCCATACATAGGTTCAAGGGCAATTTCAAAATGAAAAAACAACTATCTTTCAGATTTTCCTTTGTTTGCTGAGGTGATACAGCAGCACCAAATTCTCAATGACTGCAGCAGTAGTATGTCTGCCAGCAGTGTCCATCTCATTCCAGACTGATTCTGTATTTTACTGAAATACCTTCCTCAGTAAGTCACCCAGTCAGAACACGAAGACTTAATGAAGAGGAAGGCACCTCATCTCTTATTGCATCTGTACCCACTTACGCACTCAAACCAGGATTCCTAATAATTTATGGCTTTATTTGCTGAAATACTCAAAAACTTTAGTGTAATTGTGTCACAAAAATGAATTCATATTTCAGTAAGATGTATTTCAAGAACTCACTATAAATACCACTTACGGATAGTAAATTCTCTGGAATAGAGCGACTATAATCCATATTCAGTTTGCCACAGCATATAAGATTATTTGCAACCTACCAGTATTCTTAATTCTGCCTTTTAGCTGAGAAGAATTCTTCCTCTTATTCTTCGATTTGGGTGTTTTATCTTTTGATGCCAAGCTTGCCTGAGCTGAAGCTTTCCTAGATTTAAATGTCTTTGTCACAGTAGTTGGGTCAACTGGATCAGGCATACTACTAAAACTCTCCAAGGACTCTTCATCAAAGTTTCTTCTCCTGCTCGTATCAGAGTGATTTTTATGACCCGAAGCAGTGCTCTGTACTGAAACTGGAAAGCCTGCTTTCAGTTGAGATTGATCATCTTTTTTCACTTCCTGGCTATCATTAAGCCAAGCTGATCTTTTTTCCATTTCATCTTCAGGTTGCCTATGACTCCTTCCATCAAAAGGAAAAAACAACATAACATATCACAACCTGCCTTCTCAGACAGAAGCAGCATGTATTACCAGACAAACAAAGAGTTTCATCTGTAGCGTAAGATATCTTCCCTAGTTACTCAGTCATCAGCTGAACACTGACATTTAAAAAACATGTAGCAAGTTCCTTTCTTGGAATGGAAAAATGAAGACATCTGAAGAAATTCACATTTCTGACTGACTGCAACCTGAATATGGTTATGTACCTTGAATTACACTGAAGAGTATTATAAGACAAAACACTCTTTAAACAATATTCATTACTACCTACAGTAGCATTAAAAAAATAAAATCACTTTGAAGCTATTTGTATCTTCTTGTTATCTTGATTGCTCAAGTTCAAAACAGAAACCTCCCTCCACAGACAAAAATGTATCACAGAATACTACAACACTACATTGAAGGTTGGAATATTTCTGAAACAATACATGACTTAATACACAGAAAAACAGAACACAAATGAAAAGAAAAAAACCAAAAAACATATCGAAACTTAAAAATTAAACCTCATCTTGTAAGTTAACTTTACACATAAGTTCCCAAAAATAACCCTAGTCCTGTGGGGCTAAAGCAAGGTGTAACAATAGTGGTTACAGGAGAGTTGCACTGTGACAAAACATACCTTTGGTTTTCTGCTCCATTACAGGAACTGCTTTCAAAAGGTTTGGGGAATGCCATATATTCAGTTTTTCCAGAAGTATTATGATCTAGAGGATGTTGCTGCTGCTCACTGCTTTGTGGAAAACCACTGCGTGCAAAATCTCCAAAGCCAGAAGGAAACACTGGATTGTAGTTTATACCTACAAAATAAACAAGAATGACATAAGTTACTACATCATTTATCCACACACTGTACGTCAAGTCTGAGACACTGAGTGGCGCCTTGTAATGCTGAAACAAAAAAAATGTGGTAGGGAAATAAGAAAAAACTACTCTTGGCCTGAAAAGGTTGCAATTACGAGAAATTTATCTTCAATGCAGGTGTCAAACATGATTGGAAACTGCACATACCACTACAACTCCACCAGTGTACAGATGAAGACATTTCAAGAATACACACTCCTACAAGTGAGGTAAAAATTGTAAGTTCCTATAAAGAAAATAAAAAACCCAGAGTTCTGTGTGTGAAGACTACCAGCTCTTCAGTGATCAAGTTCACAGGAAAATTCCAACAGTGCAAGTATTCACATGGTCAAAGAACATATAATGCTTACTTTAACTTCAGAATCTTCATCGAAGTAACAAACTGAGCATAATTACTCTTCTGTGTAGATTCTGTGTAATTTAAATAATAACTGAGAGACATAGCTGGTAGCTTTCAGATTATGCTGATTTTCTAAAAAGGCTAAAATATTACTGCTTAAGACAATTCAGGAATCGCTTTTTTTTTTTTTTTTTTAAGACACAGTAGAATACATTATTTGCCCTATTTCAAGTTAAACAGTAAAAGAGTTGGTAATGAGATTAGGAACACTGTATCCAAATCAGTAGTTACTCAATTATTCTGATACAAACAAAAATTGGTAACACATTGCTATTTGCCATATTTCAAAATAAGCACTCTAAGTCCTAACCAAAAGAGATACAAACTTCTTTTCATATAAATACTGTAACTTCAAGTACTTCAATTTCAATCTGAAGGACAAGACAGAGTTCCATTAAATTAACACAGAATGAGAGGGCAGAAATTAAAAAAAAAATCATATTACTTTTCACACTTGCAGTAATACTCACCTGGAGCAAATGAAGAAATATTAGTAAATCCCGGTATATTAAACAGGTTCACAGGCTGTGGAGGAAAGCTGAATGGACAGAAAACAGGAGATGGAGGTGGTGGTGCACTACTGCCTCTCTCTTTTCTTGATGGCTTCTCTTGACACTGTTGTTCTTGCTGGTGCATTAAATCATTTAGCATTTGTTTCAATCTTGAAAACAAGGAGGAAAAAGAGTGCCTCAAAATTTAAACACCACAAGAGAAAATAACTTGATAGAAATCCAATAACCAGCGGGATTGGTAGCAGTAGACAACACCATGCAAATAAAACCACAACTTCACTAATAGAGCTTAACTTAATACTTAACTTAATACACTAAGTCATAACATAAACAATTCTTAAACTGAAATTCCTTGACTCGACAGCAATTCTGGTACTAGCCAGCATAGCCACTAAGTGCGCCCTTGATGCTCGGGCTGACAAAAAATTGTAAATCTATTCCACTCACTAATTTGAGATTTGTATTTCACCTGTCCATGTATCCATTTACACACACAAACTATGTTTTCAGTACATATGTGAAGAAAGTCATTTGGCCAGTCAAAAAGTAGCTCTCATTTAATTCTAAGCAACAGACACACACAGTTTAAAATCAACAGATCTGTCATTGTGGTCACATTCACAGAAATTAAACATGCTGGTGTGAATGATTAAAAAAAAAAAAAGTCACCCAGCAAGAAGCAAGCAGCTTGGAAACAAAATTAAATGGAAACAACAGAAGAAGCAAAGTATTTGCAGCAACTGCCATCTAAATTACTTTAAAACATTATGCAAAAAGGGCTGGTAACTACGTATCACTTATCAAGCACAAAACAGAGATGAAGATTTTGAAATTTCATACCATGAAATGAAACTGCTACTGTTTTTATTTTTTTTACTTCAAAAAGATTATTTTTTCAGAAGATGTAAGGAGTACATTCAAACGCAGCATTACTATGTACACATCATGACTGAAAAATCTAAGCAAGGACAAAGCTTTTCCAACATCTTTCCATTACACAGTCAGAATCCAGAATCTATCCAGGTCATCTGCCAAAAACCAAAGGCATATACTGAAGCATTTCAAATTATACAGCTAAATCCTAATACAAACCTTTGGACGTTATTCTGCTGCCAAGACAGTTGAGTATAACACTGGTTTAACTGATGCATAATAAGATGTACTTGTGAAGATGCAACATTATTGGGCATCATATTGTATGGGCCTGCAAGCAAAGTCTGTAGAAAACAGGATAGGGTCTGTGGAAAGAAAACAACAGAGACCAAATTACCAAAATTAGAAGTTATCACTAGAAAAATTTAGGAAAACACTGAACTAGAACACCGAATTAACTGCTCTTCATGCCTACCTGCTGATCTTGCATTAAAGTCTGGCAAATGCTAACACTAAATTCAAGCTGTTTCTTCAACTGATTGATCTGTTCTTGCCATTGTTCTTTTTCCTCCACATAAGAAAGCTCCGATATCCACCGAAAGTTTTCCTGGCGTCTCATACTGATGTTTTGCTGCTGCCTAGTTTTAGACATTGGTCGATAATTCCCATCTGCTGAAAGAGGACGGCAATTCTTCCACCTAAGGCAGGGAAGAAGCAGAAAGTAAGAATGAGAACAAAAGCTGACATTTCAGACCTTCCTATTAGGGCTGCTTCAATCATCAAATTTTCAGTTGTACGTAGAACAATCAACATAATGCAGTAAGAAGCAGCACAGGTTCCAAAAAGAATGTCTCATGCATTAGCACTGATTAAGATTGTTTTTCACTAATAAAAACCAGAGGAAAGTAATTATAATTTTCTGAATCATTGATTTTGAAGAGACACCAAAAATTCACATAAGTCATCTGCTATGCTGACTGAAACACAACATGAGGACACAACACAACACAACAAGGTAATTGAATGGCAGGCAATATTTAACAGAGGAATACAGAATAACCAAAATTTATCATACACGTAGCTACAGAGGCTAAGATAAGAAAATGCCACTGCATACATCTCACTAGCACACAGAGAAATTTCACTTTGATGTAGTAGGGTGCTTTGCATTTAGTGCAACGGTCTTTCTACCCCTTCCAAAAACACCCTCACAAGCATTAAATTAACAAGTAATGCCACTTACCTGTCCTTATTTCCTTTGAGATAATACACACTTTCTGGTATTTGGTTATTGGGATAAACGGAATAGCTGTCATTCATACTTGGAGCGTCTTCCTCCTCTTCTGCCTGGTCAAGTCCATCAGAGAGATAACCATCTTCATCTCCATCCTCTTCATCTAGTGCACACTGGGTAGAACCTCCCCAGGTAGCCATTGTCCTACTGAACATTGAAAATGAGACATGTTTGGGAAAGAAGTTGTTTTGTTTTAATAGTTTGCTATAAACTTAACAAACAATCTCTTGACAATTACAAGTCCACCAATTAATCAAGATGCACCAAAATTCATTTATCTAACAGAAATGAAACTAGTATTCTTCTGATATCAGGACAATTGAGTAAAATATCATGCTGTTTTGGAAAATTATTCTCTCTACAAATGTTGTAAAGATGAAGAAACAATACTCCACGCATTTGGCATTTTCCAGGAATTCCTCTCTTCTTTAGTGAGGAGAAGAAATACACTGGGGGGAAAAAAACATCCTAAGAACTGGGATGTGACCAACTTGACTTTAGAAGTCAAGAAATCCATCTAATGTTGTTGTACCATCACCCAACAATTCTCAGATAAAAATGAGAAGTAACTCAAGACCAAAATGTCACAAAATAACAGAATCACCCACTGACTGACAGCAAAGAGAAACTCATGTTCTTACTTCTCTGTCCTACTCTGCTGGGGAGTATGCTGAACTTCTGACCCCTCACTTTTAACTGATGCAGCAACAGTAGATATTGTTTCTGCCAGTTCTCTCCTCCTCTGATGTTCAGCCATTAAAGCTTCAAGTTGCTTTCTTCTCCGTCGCAATTCTTCTCTTAGAATTTCATGTCTTCTCATCTCAGACCATAACTGTTTCCAATAAAATTGAAAGCATCAGAGTATAAACAAACAAAAAAAACTCAACTAAAACCTTACAATTTCACACTTTGATACTATACTGACATTTTTGTCCAGGCACTGGTATCAATCACACTACAAAAACGCACCCAAGTAGGAGCCATCTTAGGAGCCATTTTAGAATGTAAAAAGGTAATTAAACAAATGAGGATAGTTACTTTTTTTTAAATAAGACAAATAGTGCAGGCTTCACAGAACCCTTTCTAATCCCACAACTCATTTCAAAGGTTAGTCAAGAAACAAAAAAATATTTTTATCTAATATATTATATAATGTTGTAAATGCACATTATTGACCTCTCACACTTACATCATAGAGAAAAAAAAAATATTCCAGGAGCATGAAGAAAAGTACAGCACTATCAATATTTACTTCTTTCCAGAAATGAAGTAAATCAATTATGTACATTTCATTATCATGGCTACTATATTACACTCTCTTCATATAAAGTACTTAAAATAATGTGTCCAAGTTTCCTTTTTTTTTTTCTTCCCCCTTTCCACATAAAGTACCAGAATATCAAGTATGAAATACCTCATTGCCTACTGGTACAGATTCACCAAATTCAAGTAAAGGCTTGCCAGCTGTGTTACACTCATTCATGGCTGGATTTGAGGCTGCTGGTGGAGTCTGTCTATTTGCTGGACTGTTACCCAGGCCAGCAGACTGAAAGAAAAGGCAGAATGACAAAAGAACTTAACCTTCTAAAATTTACAATTCAGGCTTCTTCAGATAGCAGAATTATTTAGTAATTTTAGAATCCACTAAGTACTTACTTCAGAGGTTAGTCAGAAGCAAACAAAATTTGTTTTTAATCTAATGTATTATTGTAAAATGCTGTAGACACAATGTTGACCATTTACTGCTCATTTCATATGAAATCATCTTTAAGGAGTATGAAAAAAGCACAGTACTGCAGTTCAGTTTGAATACAACAAAGTGTTGGTCATGCTTATGAGACACAGTATTGTTTGACAGCAGCAGAACAGGCAAATGACTAATAAGAATAAAGATGCAGTGACTAGCAGATACCGCAGACAGACAAATTCCAAACTAAAAATAATATAGAAGGTCCTCCATTTTGGAGACTTTAACACTGCAATTTTTGAGGACAAAGAACAGTGAAATTAGAGTTTGATTTAACAATCACTGAGCAAGAACTTCAATGGAACTAGATAGCCAGAGCTCTTTTCTAGCTTGGGAAATCCAAATTCTTAATGTAGAACACAATTAGTAACAAGTTTTTTAAAGCAAGATTTTTTTACTTGGGAAAAATGGTGTGAAAATAATGTTTCACTCTTCATCAGCCTAAGAAAGAAAGAAAGTCTACCTACTTGAAGATCAGGACAAGCTTTCTGTAACACTTCAATTTTTTCTTGAATTTCCATTAGTTTTCTTCTTTCTTCTTGTAGCTGCTTAAGTTCCTGCTGCTGCTGCTGAAGTTTAGCTTCATAAAACTTCTCTCTGCATGGATACGTTACCCACATATTATTTGGCAAGAAGTCATCTAAAGAAAGATTCTACGGTCCTCAGACAAAGACATACCTTGCTTTTTCATTCAGTCCTACATCTTTTTGCAACTTATTGGTACTAACTCGAACATTGTTTGGTTGTTGCTTTCTCTCTTCCATCTCACCCAAAAAGTCACCCAAGTTAGATGCATTTGCAGTGAGTACTTGAGGTTCTGGATCATCATCCTGAAAGGAAGACAAGAAAGCAATCAGACTATTTTCAAACTGATGAACTGAATATAAGAAGTTCATTTTATCAAAGCAATTCTTTTTCCCCTAACTAAGTAGCCTGAACATCCTGCCGTTCAAACTAAAGAGGTCATTATCTTCATGTTACCCTGACTTAAAGCTAATTTAAATTATCTTAATAAGACAATTCAAAGTTACAAAGCTCAAACTGGTGCAACTATTGATATAAATACAAAATAATGTGTGCCTCATTCTGGGAGCCTGAACCACTTGAATTGTACTTTACACCAGTGACTGAGAAGATAGAAATACATGAGCACATCAAGAAAAAATAGTGGAAGGAGAACAGAACAGAAGACAACTGAGGTGAAGACTCTTAATTACTGTAATAATAATAATTACATGAAGTATTATTAGCTTAAAATAAAACTGAAACTACTCTGAAAAGTGATTTTTTTCAAATATTTTAGAAACAATTTTCTGCAAGGTTTCCTATTCCATTTTTTTTGTTATTACAGCTTTTTCATTTCAAGTTCTCAATTAAATCTCCAAATTCTTGTAGCCACAGCATTCTTCTTTCAACACAACCTTTCTGAATATAGAACCTGCTGAAAAGATCATCACTGGCTAAGCACAACGTAGCCATCCAGATCTACAACACTGTTACTGGTAAGCACAAAGGTTCAAACCTTTCAAATATGAAGACTGAACGTATGTCTCTGTGTTTTCTTTTTAAGATGCTGTATTCTGTTTAATTCTGACTTATAACACTATACAGATAAAAATCTTTGTAGCGGTCATAAAAAACAAGCCCAATCCAGATGCGGGGAATTTTGACAGCAATGTAGTCTCAAAATAGCTATACATCATCTATATTGCTACTATTACTAAAAAAAAAAAAACATGTACTAGAATTGATTTTACAGCTCTTACAAGAAACCTTTACAGTCTGTCATACTTACATACACTCAGTATACAGACATGAAATTTAAATCTTTAAATCCAAGTTTTCCACAGAGATAAAAGACTCAAGAAAAGCTCTTTTTAACAAAAATAATGAATATAAAAAAGAAATTCAAATGAAAAACACTGTCAAATATATAGCTGGCTCTCAAAATCCTTAACAAACAACAAGTTTCCCAAACATCTCAGTTCCAACATACTGCAACAATTCCAATAGATCTGAAGACTTTAATCAAATCCGATATAACACTGCAAAACCTAGGATTCCAAAACTAAAACAAACATCCATAATAAGTTTAAAACCATAGATCAAAATAATTTAAAGAATACTAGACTTCCTGTTTTGTTTTTGTTGGTTTTTTGTTGTTGTTCATAAAAGCCAGTGCCAAGATAAAGTGTTACAGTCATTCTTGTCTTAGATCAGCATCCCAAGAAAATTCCAGATTTGAACTCAGTGTCACCTTCAACTTCAGACAAATCAACTATTGTCTCCTTTTTCCCAGTCTATCCTATATTGTAGACTAGCAGAATTTTTCCCCACTAAAAGTTCCACATTACATGAAATAATGAGTTACATTTTCATGCACAGATTTATAGTCATAGAATACCTGCACCATAGCAGCAAGGTTTTGCAACTGTCGAAGTTTCTGCTTTGCAGCCATAAGCCTATTAATCTTCTGCTCAAACTCGGCATCTCCTGCAACATCACCCAGGCTGCTTCTGTGACTAGATATGGAATCTTCACTAGCTCTATCTTCTTCCACTTCATCGTCGTCACCTTGGGGTAGGTCAGTATCTTTGTCATCCTCCCTATTATGACAGTCTGGAGATGTGGAGAGGGAAGAGGGGAGTAAACAAAACAGTATCAATTACATTACTGAAATGCCTACTTTTATTTAATTACTACGCTTCAGAAAAATACCAGCCTACTGTTAAGACTTGAACACTTCGAACAAAGTTCTCCCAGATGTTGCATGGCTATCAGAATCACAGATGCACTGAGACCTAAATTATTAGATTTTAGAACATACCTAGAGTAGAAGATATTTTTAGAGTCCTTATATTAGCAGCAGATCGATTATTTATTTCACAGTCTGTATTAAGATGTCTTCCATCTCTGTTATTAGTTCCACACTGTACATTTGAGTTGCTATTTATTTCACTCCAACTACTCATTCCTTGAGGGTTTCTAGGGTGAAATGCATTACTCATGTTAGCTTCTTAAGAATTGGTCTTGATGGAATACTACTTCAGCCATTTTATTGACTCACTTTTATGAAT
Source organism: Centrocercus urophasianus (assembly GCF_019232065.1). NCBI lineage: Eukaryota > Metazoa > Chordata > Aves > Galliformes > Phasianidae > Centrocercus > Centrocercus urophasianus. The sequence goes on along the minus strand of NW_024884475.1, from coordinate 27,471,926 downwards.
GTCTTATTTTCTTAATCCTTTGGAATTAAAAAAAGAAAAAATCTCCTAAAATTCACTTGCAAAATTAGTCCAGACATTGAGAATTCCCAATATCCATCTCTCAGACAGACATTTCCCCCCAAAAAATAGATAAATACATGAAAATCAGAAGCAGCTACAAATTATTTCCCTACTCAAACTGCAGCAGTATCAGTCTACAAGAGGATTTCAAGGTGTACGTTTTTATAAATAGCTTCGTATGATTCATCACCAGGTTAGTATTGATTTCTGCAGAGATGCACACAACTATCCTATTACTATAGCTCAAAATGAATCTATACACTGAAGGTTGCTTCTGCTTGAACTTCCTAGCTCTGGGACTGTTCATCTTCCAGAGGAATTTCACACACATTTCAGTACTTGAGCCTACAGATCAGCATTTGCAATAGAATAGGATTATTACTAACCTGTGTAAGTTACATAAAAATAACCCTTAGAATAACTTTTCCAAAAATTTCATGTGAAAAATGGATTACTTCTTGTTCACTGAAATCTTGCATTGATTCAGGAAACCTATGACAACTTAGCTACAAAGACTGAGGATGACAAAATATATAATAACCTAATATTTGTAACAGGCTGTGGATCCCCATGTTCAGAATCACTTCCTGAGTCCTCTGTTTCTTCCTCTTCCTTAGTGTTTTCATTCACAGCATCTGTCATCATATCAGATGTTTGCTCATAGTAGTGAACTAGCTCACGTAACTCATTCAGTCTCTTACGAACCTCATTTAGCTTCCTGAGGGGAAAAAAAAGAAAACAGAACAGAGGGCAGTATTAATTAAATCTATGGAAACTGAGAAAACAGATAGGTACATTTATAGTTCTTAACATCTACTGTAATTTTTCTACTGTAATAAACTTCTGCTTGAAGCTAAGGAGCATTTTACTGTCTCAGACCATTTACTAAGTAGCCTGTTAAGTAAATTAAAACACAAAACAGTTTCTTAATACAGAATTTACTACAACACACCTAAAACTCAATACTAAAAAACCACTAAAGCAAATAAATAAATATTTTTTTTACTGAAGCTTTTCTGTTGGATTTAGATTGTCATCCTCTTCACTCTCATTCTGAGAAGCCAGGGAATCAGGAGGATAGGGAGCAGATGCCAGACTATTTGATTCACCATTGATAACAGTTACTATGCCCACAGGAGCAGAAGCAGCTGAAGTTGTACTTCTTTGGTCAATACTCCTCTGAGGAGAACTTGAAGCTGGAAAAACTACAAAGAAGAAACATACCTCTTGAAAACAGCATTCAAAAAGGAACCTACCTAACCAAATCACATTAAAAGGTAATTACAGAAAATATTAACAGCATTCAAAACAGCAGTTAGCACCTTCTTTTCTTCGAGGAACAACTTCTGCATTAAGTTTCACGACAGGCAATGCTAACCAGAATAGGCAGCTTCCATAAACAATACTTAAGTCAGTTCTTTTTAGCTTTATCAAACGTTAAGTGGAAATTTTCAAGCTGCCAATGTGCCCAAAGAGTTCTTTTAAGGACTAACTTATGGTTGAATTGCTTTTGATGAAATTTAATGTTTAAACATTTAAAATGATGAAGAGTTCTAGTAACTTTCTTTCCTCAACTGGAAAGCTCTTACAGCCACATGCTTCAGAACACAGCCTTGAAATATGCTTACTTTATCCAGCTATATAAAAATCATAACCAAATGCACTCAAACAGTGCATGTTAAGTACAGGTAAGAAGAATGACTTTTAGAAACATAAGCATCAAACCAGTCTGCTCTTCTACAGGAGCAAGCTGGAAGGATTCGTTTCTTAATCAGACTACCATATAATTGCCTTTCACCAATTTCCAGCCATAGAACAAAGCTTCACCAGGGCAAATGCAAGTCTAGAAACAGAAACATGTAGCAAACAGTAGGCCCACATGGGAGACTTCAAGAATAGAAAAATCATCTGAGGACAGGCCAAAACACCCAGTCCATTCAGACAGCTGACTTCCTCTGGCATGACCTGACATTCAAGTACATTCCACTAGTGGATAAGAAAGTTCTTGGACAGTGGAAAAAAAATAAAAATCAAACCCCACCATGCAGTAGCATTATTAACAACTGAAGCACACAGTATATAAATACAGAAGTAATGTGATAATATACAGATCATTCTCATTCTGATTCGTGCAGTGTACCATATGAAGTGTTACTGATAAGCCTTGAAAAAAAAAAAAAAACCAAACTTAGTTATCACAACCTCACAAATCAACAGCAATAATATTACAATGTATAAGTGCTATCTATTTTGCTTGTCAAGCTCTCCAGCAAGTATGACATATTTACTGCACTAAAAACCAGGTATGCAATACTGCCCACCCCATCACAGCTTCATCACCTACCACAGGGATCATTCATTAGACATCTGCAGGGCCACCTTAAAAACATACACGCTGCGTGCTTTTAAACCTGCACTCTTGAAAATGGATAATTCTGTTTAAATAAACTTACAGGAGGAATTATTTAGATGTTGGTCACGAAGCGTATGCAGTTCTCCTAACAGTTTATCCATTTTTTGCTTTTTCCCCTGCAACATTCGCATCTTGTTGAAAAGCTGTGCCTTTTCATCTGACCGGTGTTCTGACACTGAAGAGTTTCGGCTTTGTGAAATCTCTCTGGTAAGTGAAAGACTTTCTGCTTGCCTTCTATTGTCTGGTACAGACTGAGTCTAAAAAGAATAACTTCATTTCATTCAAAGCACCACGGGTAAAAAGCAAAATAAATTTTAACGAACAAAAAGGCCTCTTATAGATTTGATAAGCTCAGCAGCAGAACAAAGAACTTCATCACTTAGCTAATAGATAACCCTCAGGAACACAGAGATGCTGAGCTTGCAGGTTTGGAGGAACTCCAATTACTCTACCAGCGGAGGAATAAAAATAAAAAGACAAATATTTAACTGTTCAAAAGAATAAGAAAAACAGACAATGGTGGAACTTCAGTGTGCAACACAAAGACTGACCTGAGAATCATGAAGTTGGTTATGAAAGCGCTGAATTAAGTCAATTAATTCTTCATTCAATTCTGATGTAAGGCTTACTCCAGAAACACTACCTGTTGTCTCTGTTACAACTGGGCATGAAGAAAAAAGCAGGAAAAATGTAAATACTTGTTCACAGAAATAAAGACCATTTGATAAAAACGCTTTGTTATGTGAGCATACAGAACCTTAAAGAAGGGTTTGCATTTTTTGTAAAATATAAATATCAGTGCTTATATTTCTACAAATTCAAAACTTAAAATATAAAAAAAAAAGAAAGCAAATGTTATAAGAACTAGTTTTCCAGCCTGCCCTCTAGTTAAGCTTTATGATAACTTTTATGAGGAAGAGGCACACAACTCTAGCAGCCTAACTACAAAGTTGCTCCATGCAAAGACATAATTTCTTAGGACCACACACCTCTGATTACTTAATTCCCAAAGAAAATACAACAGCATTTGTGGAGCAGTGGAAGAAACAATGTTACATGCAGAACTCTAACTGAAGTTGAAAGAACTAGACTGCAACAAACAGGTCTAAGACAACTCATATGTCAACAGCACACCAAGTCAAGTGCAATTCTTTGCTCTTCGAAGACAGAACTTTTGAGAAACTCTGCTGGCAACCTTTAGGCATATCACAGAGAAGCCTCTGTCCAAAGGACAGGTTTTAAAAAGCTGGGAGTATATGAAGACCTGTTAGAAGAACGCTTTTACATTGAAGGTCATGTTATAATGGTGGTGCTCTATTGTCAAAAGCATCCCACAATTTTAGAGATCTACTTTCATATTTGCTTGTGTAATTGCTACAGTAACTTCCTCCTTTCCCTGATTAACCCATTAATCTATCAGCGGCTATCAAATGGTCAAGAAGCCACCCGTTAAAAAACAACAACAAACAAACCAGAGCAACACAACCAACCAAACAACAACAAGAGAGCAAATAAAAGCTTCAAACTACTAATTGCCTATGCCCAGAAGGTTGCAGCAAGGGAGACAACACCCTCTATATGCTCCAGTTCCCTACAAATGCCTTAATACATTAACAGAGACAAGAGGCGAACTCCTAACCTGACACGGTAGTCCAATTCTTAGGGAAAAAAGAAATTAGGATTTTACAAGTAGACAACAGAAATCAGCTGTGTCATTTTTAACTGACTTGTCATTTTACAATACTATTAAAAAAAAATACATTAAATTATAGCCTTGCAGTAAGACTTCAAAGAAGAGAATTACTAAAGAACTTTTAATATGTATTCTACAATTCCAGCATTAATCATTCAATCAGCAAGTTAAAATAACTATTAGAGATGCTTTCATACCAGACTCATCCACAACAGCAACCGCTTGCTCTGCTTTATGCTGCAAAGCAAGAAGAGCTGCCTGTCTTCCTTGAAGAGCCTTCAATTGTTCCTGCTGTTGTAGCATCCTTTTCAATAAATCGTGCTGCTTCTTCAAGTTCTCCAACTCCTCTTTAGCTTCCTGTTGAGGATCTCTGGCCTGCAAGATACAGAATAACATTACCATAACCAGGATAATTTATCTGGAAAGTACTGCTGTTAGAGGTATCAAAACAAGCAAGAATGTAACTGAATCAAAGTCAGGCAAGAGTTAAAGGTGAAACTGTTTCACTTTTCAGTCCTCTTCATCAAGGAGTTTTAGACATAAAGTAAGAAAAAAACCTGTATCATCAAGATACGCTTACCACTCTCAGGATTATGTTTTCTTCAGAAACAGTCAGCCATTTAACACACCCCAAAGACTAATCTAAGCATCCCTCTGCCCTTCGAAGCATCAATTCAGAGCAACGCATTAATATAAGAATGCTAAAGCTAAGCAACATAAGGCACAGCATCATGGTGTTTCAAATGATACAAGACTCCAACTATTTACTAGTTTAAAATGTATTTTAAGTAGAAAGTTTTACACAGTTATTCTGTTTGAACGTATAACAGGTATTCACTTTTGTACTCAGTATTTTTGGCATAGGCAATAAATCACTTCAGACTTAGGTAAATCAATTTCAAAACAGGAACTCCCTCTATAACATATTTCCAAGCACGTGGAAACAAATCTGAAGGAATGGAAGCGTGCTGTATGGTTAAAATACATTAAAGTTACTTTCCGGGGCCCACCTTAATTAATAGCTGGAAATTTGTCTCAAAACCTTTTCAGGAATTAAGTGTTTTAAGGAGACATCCACTGGTAAAGGTCCTGCTTCTGTTTAAGTTGATTTATCATATTACAGAGACAAAAACATTGAAAAGATTGCCTCCTTTTGTTAAGAGTCAACATAAACACAATATTAAAAGAATCAACATCTTTTCATGCAATGCTGATTTCCTGAAATAAAAAAATTCTCCCAGTGTGAAACAAATCCAGCACTGAAAGTCAGGATAGAAGCATGCGTCTTATTAAATATTTCTGGGCAAAAAAAGAACACTCAGCTTCCCAGAAGATAAAGGACAATACACCCAGAATTCAACACTTCTCAAAGAAGTGTCAATACAACTGGAGCTGAACATTCTGTCTAAATTCTTATCTTACACATATATAGCAGAGAAAAGGCAAAATAGAGTACAGAAAAATGAAATCAACACAGGAAGAAGGGGAAGAAAGGGAAAAGCAGTATGTGCCTCCAACTTTCACTCAATTGCTAACTCAAACACCAGATTTACCTGTGTTCATTAATAAACAAAAAACATTTTTCAAGCCTAATATTTCTACATTTTGTTTGATTAATATTTGATTTACATGTTTTGCTGTTCTGTTTCTGGGAAATCAGGAAGAGCCATCTAACATCACATAAAATCAGAACACCTTCCCCACAGCTGATATAGTTACGTGTTATAGGTATTATTTTCTCTGTCAGTATTAAGACTTCAGAAGAGAAAGTTGTCAAATACCTCTAAAGAAAACAGCTCCAGCTAAAGAAAATCAGTGGCAAGGCGAATGAACACAGGTAAGCAAGCCGAATAGAAACATTTACTGTAACAAATACATTTGGAGCAAGTTAACAGGGACAAAAATGAAAGAAAATCAGCATGTTTAAATCCTGATTTAGAGACTAAAATACTGTTTTTGAAGCGCACCTTTGAAGGCAATCCATGTTTTTGGCTCTAAATCCTACAAGGCCAGAGCAACTCAGACACTTTTCCCTTTCGGGTTTGCTGTAACATCAGCATCTGTAACCTCATGAAGCTGAATGCCCCTAGTTTGTCCTCAATGCAGGGACAGGTGCTCATACTAGAAGATTCCCCCTTTATTAAATAGTTAAGCATATTACATTTTGAACACGTGCTCTGGCTTAACATGCATTTTTAAACTGCAAACGTATCCACTTCTATCTTGTCACATACTGAAAACTACTATCAAATAAAACCTACTAAACAGCATAGTTCCACTCTTTCTTACAGTTTTAGCAATGAAGCTCCAGATGGAAATCAACCTTATAGAGCAGGAGCATTCATTCTGCATAAAAAGAGAAATTAACTACAAAATGAAGTATCAAATAGAAAACAAACTCCTTTTCTGAGATGAAGAAAAGTGCAAGTTTTCATGCATCTATCTTAAAATTTGTACCGGTCCTCTTCTACTTTTTTTTTTCCCCAAGATTTTATGAAGTTAAATGCATACACTCCATACATATAATTGCACTTCTCTTACAGTGACAGAGTTCTTCCAGAACTAAACATAACTACAAAGACTCCTTAAGATTGTAACTGCTGCTTTTGTACCAAGCACTTCACTTACCATTTGCAGAGCACTCTGAGTACTAACTAGCTACAACAGTACCAACTACTAATTCTCCTCAGAAAAGTATTGAAAGATGCAATACAGAAGTTGCTGTTAAAATGCTTTCTTAACTAGAACAAAAACTGCTTGCAATGTAAAGACTCTACAGATAGGAAAGGAGATGATCTGTGTACTTCAGAACTAATTCAGAATATATTTTCTAAAAGGTACCCACCCCTCCAACTAAAGGAAAGAAACTTCTGAGCTAAGCCAATACCTCTACCATATCACTAAAAGGACACTTAACCAATGGCCCACTAATAGTTCATTTATAACCCTCTCATCTTACCCAACAACAGCAAGATTCCTTATCAACAGAAAAACTTAAAGAGATGAAAAGATGCATAGAAAATTATTCACTCCTACACTAATGTCATGCATGCATCCTTCCACCAAAATATATATTTAACCTTCTAATCTACTTTTAGGAAAGGTTAAAGATTATCTTTAAAAATTCATCAAGAAATACTACGTTGTTTTGACAGAATCATTGTTCCCATGTATACTCAAAAAATCCTGCACACAGGGATACCTCCTGAACAGAAGGCTAAGGGATTTATTAACTTGAACTGCATATCATGTCACCATCACAGCAACCAAAAGAAAAAAAAAAAAACATAAAACAGCAAACACTCATAAGACTTAATTTCTGGCATTTTAATTACTAAATTACTAAAAGGCAGCTTACCATGGTATCTGATGCCTCAGCTTGCACATCAGTGTTTAGCGATGTGCTCTCACCTATAGAACCAGATCTCACAGCTGAATCTATAGTCCAAACACCATCATCCTCATTTTCTCTAGCCTGAAATATTTCAGTGGCATAAACAAAAAGCTACATAAATGGAGCAGTACAAGTGAATTATGGAAGGTACTACATCTTATAAACCAACACCCCTAGAAGCACCATCGAAACAGCAACAGTCAACTTCTTTAAAAAAAAAAATAAACTGAAGGTTACAGTGCAGAAACAGATAGATTATGTTCTCAAACTTACAAGCATCTTTTGCAAAAATTTCAGATAGGATTTCTCCTGCTCTTTAAGGTGATCTATAAGGTGTGATAAACGCTCAACATTGGCCGATCTTTCATTTTTCTCTACAAGATCATCCCGCATGTAGCTGGCCTTAGCAATATAGTCGCGAATTTGAACTAGTCTGCTGACAATCTGTAAAGACACTGTAATTACTGAATGCATTCAGCAATAGCTGTAAGGTATTTAATGCACAAAACAAGGTGAAAGCAACAGCCAAGTAGCAATAATAAAGTGACACACTGTACTTTCAATCATACAAGCACATTTATGTAAGTGGTTAAAAGATAAAAGCCTTTAAGAACAGATAAAAGCATGCATGAAATTGTAAGGCTGAAGCACAGGGCTTCTTGTTGACATCAGCTTAAACAGAACCAAGCTGATAGTACTAACATACTTAAAATACTTAAAATACTTAACTATGAGACTATTTCTTAGAACTCTATAACAGACAATCAAATACAACTTCTTTTACTTCCTTCTAATAATTAGATTTCTAAAGGACAATACATTGCTTTTGGTTCAATCTTTTCCTCTGTCTGCCTCTTAGAACTGCGGGAATAATATTTCTAATACAAAATAAACTACAACACTCACACTAAAAATTCACAAAAACACTGAAAAATAATAGTATAACTGACACCATTTGAAGAGCCCATATTCCACAGACATTACAGACTATACAAGTACCTGGCTACTATCCATAGCTGGTTCTCCTCTTCCATCTTCTTGAACAGACAGCTGACCATTTTGAAAGAAATCTTTGTTTAGAGCAGCTCCAAACAGGTCTTTGCATTGCAATGGCTCCCCACTTTCCTTTTTTTGGGAACCTGACACAGGATCTTTGCTTTTGTTAGTGTTTATCTGCAGTGACAAGAAGTTGAACGGTTTTTTGCTTTCATTGAGTTGACGTTTGTTGTTAGCAGCAGTTGCCCTGCCTTGAGAATCACTTCCAATGCTTCTCTATGAACAAAGAGAACAAAGAATAATTATGTTTATTTGTGATCTTATAGTTCCCTCATAAAGTACTGACTTGACAACAGCTAAACAGTGCCAGTAATCTTTGTCATACAGTTTTCAGAGAGCAACCCACACTCTTGGAACATCTGAAAAGCAGAAGAGCTCTGTAATTCCACAGAGAGCTTAGCTCCTCATCCTTGCTCTGGCCTCTACCTTTGTTTTAGTGAAAAGCACCCTACTTCTTCAAGTAAATTTGAAAGAACACATACATATTATTTTTTAAGTAGCATAATAGCTTGTAGGATATGCTATCTCAAACTTTTCTTTAGAAACTTCTGAATAGCTACTTGATCCCGTAACATATATTTCTGGAGGAAGCTCTCCCAGGCTTTATGTTCTAATGAATCACACTTCAAACATAATCATTGCAACTCTAACAAGTTAATAACAAGCTTTGGCAAAGATTAACAAATTTCTATTCTGGAATTGTTAGTAATTAAACAATAAATTTGTGCTAACAAATTAACCTCTCCAACTTATTGCATTGGACAAGAGAGGGCCAAACATGTCAATATTCCTAACAAAGCAGTTAGGGCTAAAAAATTTGTGTCATACATTTCTCCACATTACAGAGGTACAACTTCTACAGCTGCTCCTCCTCTGCTTAAGCTGCAGTGATAGTAGTGTTCAGAGTCGTAAACTATGCCACTTCAGAGCAAACTTTCAGAATAAAATAACAGACTTTTAAGTGCAGACAAGTATGATGAATAAAAAATACTAGTTTGAGGACACAAAATTTGTTGATGATTGAGAGGAACAAAGTAAAGACAGCTGGGAGAGCCTAAGGCCCAGAAAAGCCAAGTCTCCGAACTTTCCTCCAGTTAAGAAACTAGAATTACTATTTGGCTCCCACAGTGCATTTAAGCTATGCACTATGAAAGCCTACTTTATTTGTCTGACAAATTATTAAGAGATGAATGAACAACTTCTGTACTCACATATACACATATAGTGAAAGCTAGTGTTCACACAAACCTGATCCAGATCACTGAAGTTTATTCTTTGTTTAAGTCTTTCTAATTCAGCCTGCTCTGGAACAGACATCTGGGTCACATATCGAGCATGAGGAAAAGTGTGAGGAGTTCTGGTCTTTCGTCGTCCCATTCCAGGTGAAGATTCCGGAGATATATCATTAGTAAGCCTTGTTTCAGCTTCTCCACCAAGCTTTTTCTTGTTTTTTTCTGATGATCTGTTTGCTTTTTTCTGTTGACTTCCCCAGTCCTTAAGACAAAGGAAAGGAAAAGAAGAAAACTCACATTTACTATCCACGTAGACAAAAAAGTAAACTTTTAAATTTAGCGAAACAGAGTTTACTTCTATTTTAAAATTAAAAATCATAAATAAAAAATAATTTTCTTTGCCACTTATGTGAAACTTGTCGGGCAATTTCTAACCCATACAAGCTCATAATAATTTGTGTAAAATAAAGCCAAAATTCTTCTTCGGCAAATACTCTTAGGCAGTTTAGAACTTTTAGGAATAAGAGTTCTCAGTTTTAACAATACCTAGCATGCTTGTATGTCTAGTTACTTTATTTTATTCAGAACACCTCCCATAAATACATTTATGGAGTGTACAATCTCTGCATTATACCTAACAGTTGCATACATATACCTCAATTACTTTTCTTGATTTCATAGATACTTAACTGAAAAGCTGTACTGGCAGCGTTCAGTTTGGCACTGTTGCCTGCCATAACAGAATCTACTTATTTCTTTCAATGTACCACATAAAACAACAACTGAGGGCTAAGGTGAATCATACCGTGTTGTTCAGCCGGTCATCAAGGCTCTCATTACTCCAGCTAGGCAAGTCCTGATCATTCATGCCTTCTTCAAATGGGCCGCCTCCTGTTGCCATGACAAGCACCCAAAAAAGAATCTAAAAGGAACAGCTGAAAGAAATAAGCTGCATTAAAGTCAGTTTATGCAGAGTTTTTTTTGCACAGAGATTTCTGATATGACAATTACATATTCTAACAACTAAACCTACTAATAAAAATGTAGTACAGATAATGTCATTAAACATAAAAGAAGTAGCTGGGAGGCTGCTGCAGATGTTTTTTGTTCCTTTTTCACAGACTTCATAATCTCCAGCTTTTCTTTTTAACTCACTGCTCTTAGGAAGTAAATGCGTTTTTTTTCTGAAGATCTTAATATCCCTCACTTCAAAAGTACCCTGCGGAAGTCCTTGCAAAGATTACTTTGAGATTTATCAAGCCTGCAATTCTAGGTCCAGTGACATCTATTTAATACCAGGCCTCCAAAATTGCTCACTTTTGTTGAACTTCGACATTTTTTTTCAATTTTAAGATGCTAACAGCAAAATACTGAAGGCAATATTTGCTGATAAAACACACAAGAAGCAGACATCAATAAAAGCATTCCTACTTTCCCTACTAAAAGTTATTTAAGCAGGGAGTGCCATACTCCTTACACATCAGTTTCTAGCAAAAACAAAATAGTTTTCCTACAACTTTGATTTTCTCTTTAACAGTGTATTTCTGTGCAGCAAAAGGAATCTGTTATTTTTCAATTTTTCACATTTATTTCCAGTTTTGACGCAAATAGTGAAGTTGTTTAAGCTGGAAGACCAAAAACAAAGTATTCCTTTGTAGTGAAGAAATTAGCTTAGGCTGCTCAATAGCTGTACCCACCACCAGGAGGCAATAAGAACTGTGAACTTTAACTGCTGCTAACACAGCTCTACTGTGCTACAAACTGGTTCTTTATAACATCTGTGTAACAGAAAGTTCTGTTACAGACACAGAAGAAAAACAGTCTTGCAGAAAATTACTTTCTGAAAGTAAGCTTAACTACGAAATTGGAACATAATTCTAGCTTTGCCTTTAACTGGAAAATGAAGAAAAACTTTATTTCTTTGCATTTTACTGCATCTTACCTAGTATCTGCATAATCAAACCCAGGAAAAAAAGAAATAATGAAGCTTAAAGGCATGCATCTTGTTTAACTCTTACAGCATTTCACCACAATCCCACAGTACAGTCCTTCAAGTAGGTTCAGTTGTACAAAGCAGTATTTTTATGCAACCACAACCAAACACCGGATCACGAAGGAAATGGGATCTACAAGGTACAGCCATTCTACCATAACAGCTGCAACTGGCAGTGGATCAAACTCAGCCATGCTAACAGACACCAATTAGCTTCTACACTCACCATCAGAATCACAGTGCACATATAATTAAGTCTGCTACTTTGGAAACACAGATCTGCTCCTTACTGTCCTTGCACATTCATTCAGAACCCTTTTTTGCTTGCACTTGCTAACTTCTGTGATGAAACAATTAGAGAGTTCCACCTACAAACTAGCCAACAAACTGGCCAACAAACAAAATCTGAAAAGGAGAAAAAAAACCCTATGAATTTTGAATCAAAACGGCTCCCCCATCTGGCTAATCAAACAGCTGCATATGCTCTGGCTGTTGGCTCAAGGAAAGCAGATAGAAGCCATGCCATCAGTAAGAGCAAAACATAAGGTAAACCTATAAAACCACACATCCTATGCAATTTTCACTCAGGGGAACTGCCAAATTAATTTAGAAAATAAAAACATGATGTTCTTTCACATTTTTCATGTAAAAATGCAAACATCTTACGAGAAGTTAACAGGAAAACTCTTCCACCAACACAAGGTGTACAAGACAACCATTCAAAATAAACCCATAGTTATCAATAAGGCTTATTTTAGAAAACAGCTATGTCTTTTTAAGAACTTTTTAATTACAGAAAAGCCATTCAGCTGCACAGATGTGCAAGACCCAACATTTTAACAGGCACTCTGTGATGACCTCCACCACTAAGCATAATGAGTTCATCATGACGAGATTAGAGACCATCTGGGGTTACATTCAAATTCAGTAAGCCACTTCCTCATAATACTGTTATATAATTCTCCTAAAACCGCAGTAAAATAATTTTCTCCTAGTTTCCACTGAAAAAAAAACCCAACAAACTAAAAAAAAAAAAAAAAAAAAAAA